>NC_064290.1:25073331-25239683 GCF_019186545.1 Solanum stenotomum | reverse complement strand
TGTGCATGATGGCTTGTGATATGAAGCATGATAAGTGGTAAGTTCACATTTGGTGGCCTTAGGATGATGCTTTAGTGTGGATGGTGGTATGGGACGCTATCCATACATTGCACAAAGTGTTGTCCAAGGGTTACTTGAGGTGGATGGTTTAAGGTGAAGGAATGGGTTATGTGTGGAGTATGTGCTAAAGTGGTTAATGACTTGTATGTTGGTTATGGTTGGATATTGTGACTCTTATACTTGTATTTTTTTTCATGAAGTTTTACCAAATGGCATAAAAGCGTGTTTCTCCAATAAACGTCCCTTTTAGCATGTTTTTGCATGGCTTCCATACTTAGTACTTAATTGTGCTAACCCCTTTCTTTCCCTTTTTGACTAAAGTGTAGGGATTTGGAGATGGTGACATGTCATTGCTATTTGATAGGTTTCTAAGTGTTGAAGATGAAGACTTGGTGAGTCCTCATATATTCGAGGACAATACCCCATATGTACTTTTTTGTCTTTTTAGTATTGTTTAAGTTGTGTATGGGATTGGTCCCGAATTTTGTACTCTAAAGTATTAGATGGTTTTGAGACATCATGTATAAAGTCTAGAAAGTCTTCCGCTTGCTATTATTTTTTTTAATGAAATGTTTTCTTGGTAAAGAAAGTTTTTAATTCCTTATGATTTTTAGTTTTATGCGATGAATGAATGCTAAGAGGCTTGTATTAGACCTCCGAGAGGTCGAGTACGCCGGTTACGACTAAGGGGTGCTCTCGGGTCATGACAAGGGGTAGGCGGAGGAGCAAACCGTCTTTATGTTATCACTAGTCTCCAAGAGCAAGAGGATTCGCCAGATATTGTCATTGGTATGATCCAAGTCTTTAACTTTGATGTTTATGCTTTGCTAGATCCAGGAGCGAATATATATTTTGTGAATCCTTATGTTGCGATGAATCTTGATGTTCTTCCTAAAAAACTTCTTGAACCATTCAATGTTTCTACACCAATTGGTGAGTCTATTCTAGCTGAGAAAGTCTATCGTAATTGTACCATTTTCGTCAACCACAAGAGCACCACGGCTAACTTACTTGAGTTAGACATGGTAGAATGTGATGTCATCCTAGGTATGGATTCACTGCATGCCTGTTATGCCTCAGTTGATTGTAGAACTCGAGTTGTTAAGTTCCAGTTTCCTAATGAACCATTTATACACTGGAAGAGTAGTTCAGTAGTGCCTAAGGGTTTTTTTATTTCGTACCTTAAGGTGAGAAAGTTAGTTTCCAAGGGTTTGTCTATCACTTAGTCTGAGTTAATGACTCTAGTCTTTCCAGATGATCTTTCGAGATGATCTTCCCGGAGTCCCTTCTGAGAGAGAAATAGACTTCGATATAGATATTTTTCCTAATACTCGCCCTATATCTATACCACCATATAGGATGGCACCAGAAGAGTTGAAAGATCTTCTTAAGTAGGGTTTTATTCGACCAAGTGTCTCACCTTGGGGCGCTCCGGTCTTATTTGTGAAGAAGAAGGATGGTCTCTTAGAATGTGTATAGACTACCGTCAGTTGAACAAGGTTATTATTAAGAATAATTATCCTCTTCCGAGAATTGATGATCTTTTCGATCAACTTTAGGGTGCCACTTTTTTTTCTAAGATAGACCTCAGATCTGGCTATCATCAGTTGAGAGTAAGGGAACGTGATATCCCTAAGACATCTATCAGGACCCGTTATGGTCATTATGAGTTCCTAGTTATGTCCTTTCATTTGACCAATGCTCCTGCATCATTCATGGACCTTATGAATAGAGTATCTAAGCCTTATTTTGATATGTTTTTTATCGTATTCATTGATGACATAATAATCTATTCGAGGAATGAGGAAGATCATGCTAGTCATCTCAGAGTAGTTCTCTAAACTCTAAAGGATAGAGAGTTGTATGCTAAATTCTCTAAGTGTGAGTTTTGGCTTGAGTTTGTGGCATTCTTAGGCCACATTGTTTCCGGTGATGGAATTAGAATTGATACTCAAAAAATAGAGGCAGTGCACAATTGGCCTAGACCCATATCTCCAACTGATATTAGGATTTTCTTGGGGTTGGTTGGATATTATAGAAGGTTCGTCGAGGGGTTCTAATCTATTTCATCCCCATTGACTAAGTTGACTCAGAAAACATTGAAGTTTCAATGGTCTGAAGCTTGTGAGAAAAGCCTTCAGGAATTGAAAACTAGGTTGACTACTGCCCCAGTATTGACCTTACCAGAAGGTACGCAAGGCTTTGTGGTGAATTGTGAGGCGTCTAGAGTTGGATTGAGTTGTGTGTTAATGCAGAATGGTGAAGTTATAGCTTAAGTCTCTTGATAGTTGAAAGTTCACGAGAAGAATCACCCAACCCATGATCTAGAGTTGGTTGTCGTAGTTTTTGCTTTGAAAATATGGCATGTTTATGTGGATGTGTTTACCGATCACAAGTCTTCAGTATGTGTTTAGTCAGAAAGAGCTTAATCTCAGATAAAGGAGGTGGTTAGAGTTACTCAAGAATTATGACATGAGTATTCTATATCACCTAGGTAAGGCTAATGTTGTTGCTGATGCTTTGAGTAGGTTGTCTATGGGTAGTACCGCCCATGTTGAAGAAGAAAATAGAGAGTTAGCAAAAGATGCGCACAAACTAGCACGATTAGGAGTTCGACTATTCCACAGAAGAAGGAGTAGTGGTGATGAATGGAGCTGAATCATCATTAGTGTCAGAAGTGAAAGAGAAACAAGACCAAGATCCTATTTTGCTTGAATTGAAGGCAAATGTTCATAAACAAAAAGTAATGGCCTTTAAACAAGGGGGAGATGGTTTATTGAGGTATCAAGTTAGATTGTGTGTACCAAGTATGGATGGACTCGAAGAGAGGATCATGGAGGAAGCTCATATCTCTAGATATTCTATCCATCTGGGTTCCATAAAGATGTATCATGACTTACAGAAAGTATATTGGTGGAATAGTATGAAGAAAGGTATTGTTGAGTTCGTTGCTAAATGTCCGAATTGCCAACAAGTTAAAATAGAGCACCAAAAGCCCAGTGGTATGGCTCAGAATATAGAGATTCCGAAATGGAAGTGGGAGATGATCAATATGGATTTCATTACTGGCTTGCCACGGTCTCGCAGGCAACATGATTCTATTTGGGTGATTGTTGATCGAATGACAAAATCAGCCAACTTTTTGCCGGTAAAGACTACCCATTCAACAGAGGATTATGCCAAGTTATATATTCAAGAGGTAGTAAGCCTTCATGGAGTTCTAGTTTCAATTATTTTAGATAGAGGTGCACAATTCTGGAAGTCTTTCCCAAAAGGATTAGGTTCGAAGGTGAACTTGAGTACTATTTTTCATCCTCAGATAGATGGTCAAGCAGAGCGCACTATTCAGACTTTAGAAGATATGTTGAGGTCATTTGTGATTGATTTAAAAGGTCATTAGGATGATCACCTACCTCTCATTGAGTTTGCTTATAACAATTATCATTCTAGCATCGAGATGGCTCCTTATGAAGCTCTTTTTGAAAGAATATACAGATCTCCTATTGGGTGGTTTGAAGTTGGTGAAGCTAGGTTGATCGGACCAGACTTAGTTCATCAAGAAATGGAGAAAGTGAGAGTTATTCAAGAAAGAATGAAAACAACCTAGAGTCGTAAGAAATCCTACACTGATGTTAGAAGAAAGGACTTAGAGCTTGAAGTAGATGATTGGGTATACCTGATGGTTTCACCCATGAAAGTTGTTATGAGATTTGGTTAAAAGGGGAAACTTAGTCCCCAGTATATTGGTCCTTACCAAATATCCATGAGGATTGGTAATGTAGCTTAGGAGTTGGAGCTACCACAAGAATTAGCAGCAGTTCATCCAATGTTTCACATTTCTATGTTGAAAAAATGTATGGGCGATCCTTCACTAATCATACCAACTGAAGATATTGGTATTACGAATAGCTTGTCTTAAGAGAAGATTCCTATTTAGATTCTAGACCGCCAAGTTCACAAATTGAGAACCAAGGAGATAGCATCAGTCAAGCTCTTATGGAGAAATCAGTTTGTTGAGGAAGCTATTTGGGAAGCTGAAGAGGATATGAAGAAAAGATGCCCACATCCCTTTGAGCCTAGAGAAATTCCATATCAAGGTACTAATTCTCTTCTTAGTACTCTTTAATTGAGATACTGGATGTGTTTTGCTTGTTGGGTGTTTGAGTTGAATGTTATATGTTACACCCTTAGTCTACTAATAGTAATCTCATTCGGGGACGAATGTTCCCAAGGGGAAGATATTGTAACACCCCGTTATTTGAAAGATCTAGAATTAAAAAGAACCATATTTGGAAAGAATAAGTTTGGAAAGCTTGGCAAGTAATGCTAACTATAGGTTTTGGGTCAAATTCGAACGATCATAACATTCCGTACAGGATGAGTAAGGTGTCCTATAAGATATCAAATGAAAGGTCTTGGAATCCCCATTCCAACACCACCGAGTTTGCTAATTTTTGAGCTCGTATGAGGGAGATATGCCCATTTGAAGTTGGGCTGTCTAGATATGGAAAATTACCCAAATTTAATAGGGGTATTTTGGTCTTTTCCCTACCCAATTAGTTTATTCATTTTTAGTAATTTAATTGGGGTCTAAACTGATTTGGTGCAGTTTACGCTTAACAAATTTAAGCTAGGGCTTTGAGAGAAGAGAAAAGAGGAGAAAAGCCAAGATTTCATCGCCAAGGGTTAATCCCCACGAGGTATGTGAGTTCATATAGCATTGGGTTCGTTCACCCATGCGCCAATCATGATTTAATTCAGCGTATTTACGTTCTTGAAAGTAGAGTAACTGAGTTCTTGATGGATTTTGCTAAAGTTTCTATTGGGATCTTGATTGTTGAATTTTTGAGAAGTTCTTGAATTAATTACATGAGATTTTAGGTTTATTTTGAGGAGATTTTTGTATACTTTGGTTGGGTATTCGAATCTAAGTGTTTGGGGAAGGAACCAATTGAATCTAGATGAATTAGGGTCGAAAAATGAACAAGAAAATTTGTGGGTTTTCTTGGCAGGGGGCTGGAGCATCGCGCCACTCAGTGCGCCAGCATGAGAGTTTTGTAGTTTGCCTCTGGGGAGCCGCGCCACTCAGTGCACCCCAAGCCAACTTCTGTAGTTAGGGCTGTGGCGCCCAACGCCACTCAGTACGCCAGGGTCGCCAGGTCCTCTACCCTTTCTCACTTCTTTCCGCTTGAGTTCCCTCAAATCGTACCTATGATTTCTATTTGATTTCTACACTATAAGTTACGTCTAAACATCATGAGATCATCTATAACATGAATTATAAACTTTAATCCATAAATTCTAATTCAAGGAAAGTTAAGAGCCAAGTGTAGAGAGTTCTTAGAGTCTTTTCAAGAAGTTTTTTGCAAATGCTTTAAACTTGTTTTAAGACTTGAGTTTTGAGTTGAGTAAGTGTAACAAATGAAGTTTATTTTCATCAAAAGAATATATGGGAATTATGTATTCCCAAAGAGTAATTTTTTTCACATTTAAACAAGTGACGGAACATTGATTTCCTAGAGAGCCTTTGGGCTATTTTTGAATAATTATCTTAAACCACAAAAAGAGTTATGTTTTTAAACATATGAGCTAGTTACATTTTGGGAGTAGTATTAACCACCGATTTGGGGACGAGCTTGAGTTCAAATAATTCAAAGTTTCCATAAACCGTGTGGCCTGCATTGGTAGAAAAGGGTTATACTTTTTAGATGATTCCTTAATGCTTTTTTAGCATAGACTAGTGGATCCACTTAGTAGTTAGGTTCTATACTCCCGTCAAGGTATAGGATGGCCCTTGTAGTGTGAGGCAAAACATTGTATCATCACATAACTCATAGTGATAGTTGTCGGTTAGAGAAACTTCCACAGAGATATTTTGTATTCTTATATAGACAGAGTTTACTTGTATTTTCATATACAAACAGATTTTAAATTGTATCCTTGCATACAAACTAAGTTACTATTGTATTTTTCAATACACAGAGTTGTTATCCACATGTTTTAAAAGCTTTTCTTTATATAGCATTTATATTACTACTTTATATTGAAATGAGTTGAGTTGAGTTGAGACCACGTATGTTCTTTCAGTTCCCTTTCAAGATAATGTCTTGTTTTAGAATTCCCCTCGTGTGCTCGTACATTTAATGTATTGATGTCAGTTGGCCTGCATCTTTTATGATGCAGATACAAGTAACCAGGATCAGCATCCAACGCATCGTTGATCCAGTTGAGTTTCATAGTTATTGGCAAGCCTCCTTGCTTTCGGAGGATCCACTTTTTTATGTTTTCACTATTCTAGTTCATTAGGATGTCATGGTTCTTTTCTCGACGTCCATTTCAGTTGTTAGAGACTTCATTTACAGTTAGTTATTGTTAGTTCATGAGTCTTTTCCACTTTCAGTATTGATGTTGAGACTTGAGTTGCAATTTTTGCTAGTTGAATGTTTCTTTTAGGACATTCTAAGTTTATTGCATGAGTTTATCTTTTGAAGTTGTTTCTTGTTATTTAAGTCTTCTGCTAAAAGTTAAATCAGGCTAAGGGTTCGCTTGGGACCAGCAACGGTTCTTGTGTGCCAGTTCCACCCAGGATGTAGGCTCGGGGCATGTGGTTTCATCAAGATGTCCCATGAGTTGATGTCCATTTAGTAGCATCACAAGTTGCGCTTTTCAAGTGGAGAAATTGAGGTTGCCTTGTAGTTTAATAGGTAACTGAGCAACCGGGCTAAATTGTACCACATGAGTGGTGGTGGAAACTGTAGAGCTGTTGGCAGCAGTAGCATCAGTAACTGGAGCCATATATGAGAAAGCTTAAAGGCAACGAAATGGATCTAACTCGGTTGAGCTTATGGAGGCTCTGATACCATATAAATATTGAGATGAGAAGGAGGTCGAAGGGTGATGTTGTTGAAATCTTCCAGCCATTATAAATACATAAACTACAACTAACTTAAGCTAAATTGTAGGCCACTACTGTAGGTAACTACTCCTAGATATGCTCCACATTAGGAGACTTAGTCAATGTATAATAAAGCAGTAAATGAGAAAAATAAAATATTATGCTATGACTTGGTCAAAAGCAAGCAAAAACTTAAGATACATTAATACTCACAACTATCAAGGTAATTCAAAAACAAAAGTTCATATTCAATCTTATTTAGTCTATAACCCATGAACCACATACTCTATAAATACTGTATATTTAACCAAGAAAATAAAGAATGTCAGAAGTTTTACAATTAATCAAATCAAGCAAAATGCGAGAATAATCGTGATAAAGAATACATATTGTTTAGCCAAAGGATTGTGGAACTGAGAATTCAAGAGTGGTAGATGAATTGCATATGACTAATATTTCGAATTTTTTTAACATGAAATGTGAACATGGGCAACAATTGGAGAAATAAAAAACTGAATAGCGGCGCGAGTATAGCTCTATTTTTTTTGGGGGGGGGGGGGTGGATTATTTTAGCGGCATTTTTTTTTGTTTGCACTACTTTTGGAAAAACAATTTGATTATTATAATATTTTCTTGCACTATAAAATACAAATTGATTCCAAAAAAGTTATAGCTAATCTTTTAAAAGATTGGATATGCCATGAAATCATCATTATAAATATTAAAAATTTAAAAAAGTGCAAGAATTTGAACAAGCATCGAAGTCTACACAACAAGTACCTCAACACAAAACAAGCAACACATGAACTTATTTGTAAAAAAAATAGGATGAAAAGGTAACAAGACATACGTTGTACACACTAAAATGGGTCTTTTTAGCAGAAATTGATGCATCTGAAAGAGCTTGAGTTGCAAACTTAGGTGATTTACAGCTGATGTGAATTTTCACTTTACCAGTAGCTCTACGATCTAGGCGATTTGTAGATCTCATCACATGTAGCGAGTTGTAGCTCTTCGATTAAGACTATTTGTAGCTCCGATGTGATGAACTATGAAAATGCAACGACAAATGGATGGAGATTTGCAATTTCTAACCTGATGCAGCGAATTTACAATTCATCAGCTCTCCAAATTTAGGACATATGAAGATTTAGAAAGAGATTCAAGAAAGGTAAACGCATAAACTCTTCAAATTTATTTTGAATGTTAATGATGGAGATTTTGCTTGAAATGAGATTCAAAACAAGTCCTTATCTTTGGAATGAGATTTGAAGTCATGGATAGCAAAAACTTATCTTCTCCAAGTTTACTAAGCTAAGATTTGAAGTCATGGATAGCAAAAACCCTTCATTGCTTATCTGCTCTTTGTTTCACTTATTTCCCTTTTTCTTTACATTATTTTATATTTACTGAGCTGAAATTATTTTAATTTACTAAGTAGAAATGAAGATGGACATAGCTTATATATTTTCATTTAAAAAATAATACTATTAATAAGCTGCTCCATTAAGTTATGTTTACGGGGTTTTAAACTATTATATATATATACGGGACTCTGTGTCAGCACGAGCTCAATATATGTCACTTTTTATCTTTATTTATGTGATAGAAATGGAATTTGAAAAGTTATTCAATTTTTTATAAAGTTTTTAAAAATATTTTAAATTTTTAAAACAAACAAATTAAAATAGAAGAGTACAGAATGAATGAACAAATTATCCTTGTCAACATACATGAGTTCAACAAATTATACTTGTCTAGATACATGAGTTCATGCGACCACTGACCTAATATATGTTACTTTATATGTCTCAATTTATAAGATATAGACGCAATTTGGAGAGTCAACCAAATATTTATATATTTTATTAAAATAATTAAGTTACGAAATTTTGCAAGTCAGATATATATATATAAAGGAGAAACATAGAGAAGGTGATGTGGCACCTCTCTATTGGGCCTCCATTCCTATTTATCTTTTTTTTTCTCCTTTTTTTTATTTTCTTCATTTTCTCAATAAATAATTGTTTATTAATTTAAAAATTCAATCATATTTACTATTCTAATTATGTCTAATAAGTTACAAAAACCTCCATCTATTTATCTTCTCTACTTAAATAATATGCCTTTTCAACTTCTTTCTAACTATTGTTATGGTTTACCCAATCTATAAATAACAATCATCTATAGAGATGTTCAATGTCCATTTCCATTTTCTCATTCTTTCTTTTTCTTTCATCTCTTTCATTTTTCATGTACTTAATAATGTCATGATATGATCTTCACTTTAATAAAGATCATCTATATATTCTTCAAAGATTCATCATAGAGATGTTCAAATTAGTTTGGTAGAACTTCATCAAAATGAAGAAGGAAGCTTAATTATCTTGGAAGATTCATCAAAAGAGATGGTCATATTAGTATAAAAGTTTGAATGATTTCCAAATATTTTGAAGATTCATTAATCTATTGTTATGATTTCAATTAATATGATTCTATTGTTTTTTATTTTATTTTGATTAGATATATAATAGCATTGTTATTATGCGAATGAATGAAGATGAAAAGTATCACATTTTTGTTTTTATTTTTGTTTTTGTGTGTATCTGTTTGTCAATTTCTAATTAATATTATAATTTTTTTGTCATTGTTGAAAGGTATAATATTACCTATGGTACATTTCTCATAGCTATTAGATATAGTTACCCCTAAAAATATATTATATGGTCTATCATATTAGACATCAATCACAAAATAAATAAGTAAACCGTCTTTTTAGTATTTTTAAAACTTTTAATTAATAAATAAATTATTTAATAAAAAGAATGAAGAAAAAATTCTCAAAGTTATTTTATAGTTATGCTATATTAAATGTGCATTCGTGATTAATATATATTTAACTTATAATTATTTAAAGCAAAAATTATCTATGTTATTTTTCACATTAAAGAAGGAGTTATCTTTTGAATAGTTATTATCATATATTAATATTTTTTAGTGATGACTACAATGATAAAAATTGATGTTATAAAACTCTTCCACTCCTTTATATGTGTATTTATTTGTCAATTTCTAATCAATATTCTAATTTTTTGTCATTGTTGAAAGGTATAATATTACCTATGGTACATCTCTCATAGATATTAGATATTATTTCCCCAAAAAATATACAAGTAAACCATTTTTTTAGTATTTTTAAAGCTTTTAATTAATAAATAAATTATTTAATGAAAAGAATGTAGAAAAAATTCTCAGTTATTTGTACATATATAATAAAAATTTAATTTATAGTTATGTCAGAGCTATGGATAATAAGAAACACGGTAAGAAACATATTAGTAGAAAATTAAGAAAAATAAGAAGAAAATTAAACAAATTATATCCGGAATATAAACAACTTAATATCACAAAGACTAATAACGAAAAATTAAATCAATTAATAGATAATATATCTAAAATAGAATATAAATATATTCAATACTTAAAAATACAATGAATAACAAGGATAGCGACTATAGACAAAACCTTAATGTAGTAATTATAGAAAAACGACAAGAATTAGAACATAGGCAAAATAGACTTAACAATAATATATTCGCAGGAATTTGTCACAAATCTATAATAGCACACAGAAAGACCATTTTATATCTAGAAATACAAATAAATAACTTAGAATATAATCTACAACATAATTTATAAATGAATAAAGAAGAATACGCAATAGATGAAAAAACATATGAAAATTATGACGGATTAAAAATAAAGATAATATTTTCTAATCTAGGAAGAAGATATAAGAAAATAGGTGACAATATAAGTTTAATGTTAGAAAAAGAAACGGTAAAACTAGAAGATAGTTTAACTGCTATGGTAAGAATAACAAAAGAAAATGAAGAAATAGATAGAAGAACGGAAATTGAAAAAATAAAACAACAAGCAAAAAAGGAAGTACAACAATTAGAAGAAGTAAAAAATACTAAAATAATAGAGCTAGAAAAAGAGCTAGCAATATTAAAAGAAATGTATGAAATTAAACAAAAAGAAAAAGAACAAAAAACAAAATTAGCAAATGAGATAATTAAAATTAAAGAAAAATTGCAATTACAAGATGAATTAGAAGAAAAAGAAGAAAATAACCAAGATAATCTACCCGAAATAAGAGTTGATGAAATAAACGATGATGATCTAGAACAACATTCGGAAACAAGTGAAACATATACGGAACTTTTAGCAAATATAGATAATACAAAGAATTTAGAAGTAAATGCAGAAGACGTAGACATGGACGAAAAACCTAGCACATCAGGAGTAAAAAACCCAAAAAATTTTAATCCAAAATATTATAATAAAAATTATGAACAATATAATAAAGAAAAAACTACATGGGATAAAAGATTAAATAAAAAATGGACGCCTAAACCAATAACTGGACAACATGAATTTTTAGATTTAGACTGTGTAGCAGACATAAATAAAACAATCCAATTATGGGTAGGATACATATCAAAACAATTAATAGATAACAAGATAGTAATAGCAGAGGCACCAGGATACATAGAAAGAACAATTATAGGAACAGTAAAATTATGGCTACAAAATTTAACAAATGAAAGCTTAACAACTTTAAGAAATAATAAAAAATTTGATGGTGAAATAGCCACTACAACCATGGAAATATTATATAAATACGAAATAGCTATAAGAAATGAATTTAGTAGTATGACAACAGAGGTAGAAGAACAAAATAAAGAAAAAATCATAAATCGGAATCTAATGACAAAATTAGCAATATGTAATATGTGTTACATAGATGAATATACATGTGCATTTAGAGAATACTATTATAAAGGAACATATAGCATAGAAGAAGGTAAAGAAATAAGAAAATTATATTTTACAAAATTACCAGAACCTTTTAATTCAAAAATAATAAAAAGTTGGAATGAAGCAGAATTAACAGATACCTTAGGAGCTAGAATAAAATTCTTACAACGATGGTTTATAGAACTATGTGAAAAACATAAAGAAGAAATAAAAATGGAAAAAATATTAGTAAAAAACTTGGCATGTTGCAAAAATAAGACAGCACCCCAATTTGGTTGTACGGATAGATATTATAAAAATAAAAAGAAATATAATAAAAAATATAGATCAAAATATAAATATAAAAAACCAAGAAGAAGGTACTATGTAAAAAACTACAAAACCAAAAGACCATATAGACCAAAAAGAAAACTAACGGAATGTACTTGTTATAATTGTGGAAAATTAGGACATATAGCTAGAGATTGTAAATTACCTAAAAATCCAAAGAAAAAACAAATATCAGAAATAATAATAGACGATGAAAAATATACACAAATAGAGTACGTAGATTATGAATTAGAAAGCAATGATAGTATATATGAATTATCGGAAAATGAAATAGAAAATAGCTCAGTAATAGAATCGGATAATGAATACGATATCAATGACTGAAAAAGATATACAAATAATAACTAAAGAAAAATATCAAGATGAAGAATCGACAGAACAAAAAATAATATTTGATAATAATATATTTGAGCAAATAAAAGGAAAAGAATTAGACCTAAGTGTAGCAAAAATATTCGAAATACCAACAATAAGAAACTGGTTTAAACGACAAAAAGAAGAATATTACGTAGTAAGTCAAAGAGAACATATCATAGATTGCAAATACACTAAAGGAAAAGCTAAAATACCAATAATAAATAAACGAATAATAAATAAAGAAATACAAGATATTAAGGCTAAAAATCCAATTAAATATGTACATTTAGGAGGAACAGAAATATTAATAAAAGCATGTTTTAGAGAAGGAATAGATACACCCATAGAAATATACTTAGCAGATGATAGAATTATACAACCTATAGAAAAAAGCATAATAAGTGCGGTAAAAGGTAACCTCATATACCAAAAATTTAAATTTATAATAAGTGCTAATTACTCAGTAGCAGTAAATGACAGAAATATAGATAAATCATTAGTATTATATTGGAAAATGTCAGGAATAGAACTAGCCCCGGGAAGTAAAATATTTACAGCTAGATGTAAAAACTTATATGTTTTAACGACAAAACACAAAATAACAGCAAAAAATAAAATAAATAAAATAAAAATAGAAGATCCCTTTGAAAGAATAGTTACAGTCATAGATAAAAATGATTATAGTTATAATGAAATTGATATAGAAGAAGATTTAGAAATAGTAAAAGAAAGACTAAGCACATCGAAAAGAATAAACAATGAGATACCCCAAATATCATCAAAAATGAGTACCTCAAGGAGAATAGATAAAACCCCACTAAAATCAATGGAAGAAGACATAAAACCATATCATTACTACATCACGGGAATAATGGAACAACGAAAATATTTAATACTAATAGATACAGGACGAGAAGAAAATTATATTACAAGAGAATTAGTGACGGAAGATGAAATAATAACTATTGAACAATCATGCTCCGAACTACCAAAAGCATTAATATATACCGAAGAAACTACAGAAAAGGAAATAATCATCGGAGGAGTACCAATAGTGATAAAATTCAAAATATATCAAGGAAATGAAAATATCATCTTAGGAATAAAATGGTTAGAACAAGTAAAACCATATAATCTAGAA
Organism: Solanum stenotomum; assembly: GCF_019186545.1. Taxonomy (NCBI): domain Eukaryota; kingdom Viridiplantae; phylum Streptophyta; class Magnoliopsida; order Solanales; family Solanaceae; genus Solanum; species Solanum stenotomum. Next base: position 25,226,076 of record NC_064290.1, on the reverse strand, counting down.
GACAAACAATTAACAATAAATTATGAAAATAAAAGGGTAATAATAAAAAGGACTTTAGTATGATAAAAATATGAAAATATATATACTTGCGAAGATAATAATAGAAGGATATTACAACCGATATTATACACCAATGATAGATACGGGAGCAGAAGCTAATATATGTAAATATAATTGTTTACCAGAAGATAAGTGGGAAAAATTAAAAACACCTATAGTAGTAACAGGATTTAATAATGAAGGAAGCATGATCACATATAAGGCAAAAAATATAAAAGTACAAATATGGGATAAGATATTAACTATAGAAGAAATATATAACTTTGAATTAACTACAAAAGATATGCTATTAGGAATGCCATTTTTAGAAAAATTATACCCACATATAATAACAAAAACACACTGGTGGTTCACGACACCGTGTAAACAAAAAATAGGAGCAAAAAGAGTAAATAATAAAAAACGAAAAACAACAGAATGGATAAAAGGAAGTGAAAAAATTACACAAAAATTAGAAAATATAAAAGAAGAAGACCCTAAAATAGAATTAATTATATTCTCTATAGATAAAGTAAAAATAATTCAAGATAAGTTAGAATTATTATATAGTGAGGATCCTTTACAAGGATGGGAAAAACATAAAACAAAAGTAAAAATTGAGCTAATTGATAATAACAGTATAATAACCCAAAAACCATTAAAGTATAATTTTAATGATTTAACCGAATTTAAGATACATATAGATGAATTACTAGAAAAAGGATATATACAAGAAAGCAATAGTAAGCATACAAGCCCGGCATTTATCGTAAATAAACATAGTGAACAAAAAAGAGGAAAAAGTAGAATGGTTATTGATTATAGAAATTTAAATGCAAAAACTAAAACATATAATTATCCGATACCAAATAAAATACTAAAGATAAGACAAATACAAGGATATAATTATTTTAGCAAATTTGATTGTAAATCAGGATTTTACCACTTAAAACTAGAAGAAGAATCTAAAAAACTAACAGCATTCACTGTACCACAAGGATTTTATGAATGGAATGTATTACCATTTGGATATAAAAACGCACCAGGTAGATATCAACACTTTATGGACAATTACTTTAAACAAATAGAAAATTGTGTAGTGTACATCGATGATATATTATTATATTCTAAGACACAAGATGAACATATAAGATTATTAGAAAAATTTATACACATCATAGAATATTCAGGTATAAGTCTAAGTAAAAAGAAAGCTGATATAATGAAAAATCAAATAGAATTCTTAGGAATACAAATTGATAAAAACGGAATAAAAATGCAAACACATATAGTACAAAAAATAATTAACTCAAATGAACAACTAGACACAAAAAAGAAATTACAATCATTCTTAGGACTAGTAAATCAAGTAAGAGAATACATACCAAAATTAGCAGAGAATTTAAAACCATTACAACAAAAATTAAAGAAAGATATAGAATATCAGTTTGATAAAAAAGACCAAATACAAATACAAAAGGTAAAATTATTATGTAAAAACTTACCTAAACTATACTTTCCAGATGAAAATAAAAAATTTACTTATATAATAGAATCAGATGCAAGTGAAAAAAGTTATGGAGGAATATTAAAATACAGGTATGATGACACTACGATAGAACATCATTGCAGGTATTATTCAGGAACGTTTAATAATACAGAAATAAAATGGGAAATAAATAGAAAAGAATTATATTCAGTATATAAGTGTTTATTATCATTTGAACCATATATTGTATATAACAAATTTATTATAAGAACAGATAATACACAAGTAAAATGGTGGCTAACAAGAAAAATACAAGATTCGGTAACAACAAAAGAAATAAGGAGATTGGTATTAAATATATTAAATTTCACATTTACAATTGAAGTAATAAAAACTGATAAGAATGTTATTGCAGATTACTTATCAAGACAAAGCTACTCAGACTGAGAACGAAAATACAGTGGAAGAGATACTCAAAGCCATAACTACACTTTGTATAAAAGTAGATAGTATGGACAACGAGATACAAAAGCTAAAGACTAATGAAGATAATCTGAAGTCTAAAGCTAGTCAGCAACATGACTATAAAAATGCGAAGCTACGTGATCGGAAGACGGAAAAAACCCAGAGCTAAAAGGAGACGATGGGAAACTCCTTAAAACCCATAACATTTGTTTAAATATAGTTGCAGGTACAAGCAAACGAGTTAGTGAAAACAAAAGAATTCAAACTTAAACCAGCTATTCGAAAAACCATTTACATCAAGGCTAACACCAAAAAACATATTAACTATAGAACCACAAACTTCTACATATGCGGATAGCCTACACCATGACAAAAGAACATACAACCATATTACGCGAACCTATATAGAAAATATATACAAAATCCAAACATTTTTAAACCTTAACCCAGATCTACTACAACCCAAGAACCCAACCAAGATTATTTAACCCAAAAATTACAAGGTTATAATAAATTGATTGCACAATCAAAAACTAACGCCAACTTGGTGAGGACATGTTACAACTATGGACTATTAAATACAATATATACATATGACGGAGAGGAACTAAGTGGAATATCGGAACTACATAAAGCATTTATTACATATATGAGATTTACTAAGGGAAATTTATTCTATGTAAAATTTTATGCGGCAACAACAGAGATATTATACGAGGAACTAAAACCTCCGATACAAGTGGTAAAGATAGGACTAACAAAAGATATGATAATACCGGAAGATATTGGACAGCAACCAGAGATACAAAAAATCGAGATACCCAGTTTTTATGCCAATAAGAGAATAATTGGTATATCAACCATTATACAAGAGCTAGCAAATAATTACTTAAACGGAAGCGCTATATGGAGCTACTATGCAAGAGATCAGTTAATGATTTATTCCAATTCAAGGGAGCTAAGGAAAGCAGATATGGATGAAGTCCAAAGATGGATTTTATCATTACTTAAGCCAGAAGAACGACCTACGACACGAGCATTAAAAGTAGGATTTATTTCGGCAGAATTATTAACCAAATATTGTAAGCTAATTGGTCACAGATACCCTGACCACATGTTCAAAATGTAACGGAGAAGATAATATAATCCCAGACGTCCAGCTGGAATAAAGAGATAAAGACGGAAGCAGATAATAAAAAGATAAGATGATGAAGATAAAGATGAAGGAAAAGAAGATAATGAAGATGAGATACGGACAAAAGAGATAAGGGAAACTTATTTGTCTTGTAAAAAAGTCAATAAAGTATGGTGTGAATAGTAGTGTGTCATAATGTTAATAGCGTGTCATAAGTAGTAGGTATGGGATTGTAAGACAAGTGTAAGTAGTAGGTATGAGATTGTAAGAAAGCCATCAAGTAGTGTAAAAAAGTCATAGGAGTAAGTAATGTAGTAGTATTATTAGGTGACAAGTGTAGTAATGCATTATGGTAAGTAATGTAGTACGTATGTAAATTCCTTTCTATATAAAGAAAGGCATATGTAAATAAAAAGGTAGGCAATGCCTAACTTAATAAAGACTTTCTTGAAAACACTCTCTCCCCTAAGTTATAAAAATACTTAAAAGTTACTATGGAGAAATCTGAAATCCAGTCAGATATTTCAGATAGCATGGCTAAGCAAGAGGCAAAGGTATATTGTTCAAAAAATATGCGGAAATAATTTCATATACTCCTGAATATCATATATATGGTTGAATAAATTTATGTTAGTTATTATGTATTAGAATTATTTGAATCATGATTTCTAGTTTATTAGCACACTGGAAACAGGGAGAAAACTTCTATACTATGCCATCCTAATGTTGAAACCGGTAGGCGAGGAAAGCCGTTTAGGGGAGTAAACAAAGTTGAGGCGCTGATAAGAAGAAAGTATCCGCTAAAGTACGATGCTAGTAGTAACAGGAAAACATGATAATGATAATCTAGTTCATAATAATCTAATATGAATTTAATCAATTATGAATATGATAGGAAGGAATAATTTGAAATAAAAAATCTGCATAATAAAGAACATGACTACATACATGCATGATGAAACGATAAAAAACTACGAAACTTTAATCTTATATGTACTTAAAAATATAGAGATAATCGAATTAAGAAGAATAATATGGGAAAAAATATTTAATGATTACGAATCAGAAGATATATTAAATCAAGAATGGTATGAAATAGACCTACATGATTTAGACTTCGAAAGAATAAAATGGTATGATTTAGAAATAAATTCATATTAAAATGAACTACAAATATTTACAATATTGGATAAAATCTATGGAAGATATAAAACTCTTAGAACAATTAATGGAGGAAAATTTATATATGTACCAAAAAACCGAAGATATGTTATATCTAGAATACATCATAAATAATATTAAAGAAATATTCAGATTAAAACAACAATCGGAAGAATATTACAATAAATATTATTACATTTTACCATGAATTTCACACTACCAAAAATAACATTAAAGGGATATCAAGATTAAGACACTTAGCAAAAGAATACTACAATAAAATCTTTAAAATAAAATACTCACCTACCACACTACCGCTTTCATGAATCCCCCAACTACCAGTTCCGCACCGAAAAATGGTATATAAATGTGCATTTGTGATTAATATGTATTTAACTTGTAATTATTTAAAGTAAAAATTATCTATCTTAATTTTTCACATTAAAGGAGTTGCTTTTTGAATAGTTATTATCATATATTAATTTTTTTTAGTGATGACTATAATAAGAATAAGATTAATGTTATAAAACTCTTCCACTCCTCTACATATGTTAGAGACAAACATTGATTCAACTCTTGTTATACCTTTCTACAACTTGACACTTCATGTACTCTAAAAATTTTAATATTTTGTCACTCTATGATAATTTTTATATAATCGAGTAGATAAGTACACATCAAATTACTAATGATATCATGACTTCTTATAAATATATATTTTATTATTTTCAATTCTTTTATTTTCCATTGCAAAGTATAATCTCCCATGTAATGTTATATAATCAACTTTTTTTTTTCTTCAGATACTTTTTATGATTTTCTTCTTTTTATCGGCAATGTTAAGCAGAAATTAAAGTTTGAAGATATCTTTCTAGCAATTTTCTGAATAGACAACATCAAGATCATGACTTGATTTGTATTGTTTTTTCTATAGTTTTATTGAAAAATAGTCAATTAAGGACATTAGTTATTTAAAAATATATTCAATTCCGCGTGAAGCACGGATAAGTACACTAGTAGTTATATATGTTTTAAAAAATTAAGTTATTAATTGTTGTGACTTATAAACTTTTTACGTCATTTTTAGATAATATATGTTACTTTCTGTATCCCAATTTATGTGGCATAAATAGAATTTGGAGAGTCAATTAAATTTAGGTTTAAGTTATCTACAGTCTCTTAAAGTTGTCCGCATAATTCACTTAAACACCTTAACTAAGACTTGTACCTATTGAACACCTAAATTGTATAAAACATGTACTTAATAAATACAAAATGCTGATGTGGCAATATAAGTGTACCTGACTTATTATTAGACGCGTGAATAGGTTCAAATAGTATTTTTGTTTTATTCATTTTTTAAAAATTTGTACTTTTTTTTGTGTTATCGACACTTGGCACTAAGATTACTAAAAGAATTTTTTATTTAAAATTGGTTTTTTTGATAAAGAAAAGAAATCAACTCCACCCTTATTCCAGCCATCGTCTTCTTCGCCCAAACTCTAAACCCTAATTTGGTCTCTAATTGATTTAATTTTGCAAGAAAGATGATTTTCAGGTATTGAAGCTAAAAAAGTTAGTTGTCTCCGTCCATCTCTATTTTTGGCCACTCTAAATAGACATTACCATTCAAATTAAAATGTAAACTAATTAAGTTTATAATTAAAAATGATATCATAAATTTCATAGAATTAATTTGAGTATTCTCAATTTTTATTCGCCGTTGATTTCAAAATGATTCACGTCCATTTATTTTTCAGAAGCATGTCAAAAATTACTTTGCTAAGCTTAGCATTCTACACCAATAGACTTAATCCCCATAATTTGTATGGGTAATAAGAAGAAAAAGAAAAGTGGTCCGCCGGAGGAGTCGAGAATGGCAAGTTCTTAGAGAAGAAGAACGACAAAGGTTTCAGTAGGTGGGATTAGAGTAATTAGGGTTAAAAAATTATTTTTTATCTTTCAAAATTAAAAATTCATTTTTTATGGTTAGATTGGGCTATCGGCCACGTGTCACAATTTTATTGATAAGTTTATCAAAGTACCGTGTGTGACTTACACACACAATATTGTTTATGCTCATTGTCATTTTGTGTTCAATAGACACATATTTGTTAGTATTAAAGTATCTAATAGATACTAGTCGTAGTTGAGGTGTCTAAGTGAATTATGAGAACAACTTTAAGGGGTCATAAATGACTTAAATTTAAATATTTTAAATTGTTAATTATTATGATTTATAGTACTTTTTACGTAATTTTCAAAATAAAATATGTTATTCTTTTTGTTCCAATTAATGTAACATTAATAGAATTTAGAGAGTCGGATAAATTTTTATATTATTTCAAAATATTTAGTACTAATGAACAATATTGAGAGTGTATTATTTTGTAAAATTTCAAACTAAGGTAATGAAATGTGAAATATCTTAAATTTAGTATTACTTTATTTTATTTTACATGAATTAATATTTTTTTTGTTCAAATACAACCGAAGAAAGCGTAAATAACCTATTACTTCATTTTTTTGCAACAATAGAGTGCGTCCGGTTAATTTCTTACATCCGCAACTTTTATGCCTTTTTAGGCATTAAAAAAAGGCTCAATAATCAGTATATTTACTCAAATGTACTGGTGAATGTATTGTAAGAAAATGCAAAAGAAGAGACAAATTAGACTTTAAAAAAGTAGTACAATTTATCAATACAAAGAGACAATGGTAGGTTAAAAAAAACATTATGAAGTGCACAACTTTCAAGCAGATTTTACAAACAATAAAGCGTATTAAAAGACAAAATTATACAATAAATTACAGAATTACCCTTGTCTAGGAAGCAGGCATTAAATACTTTAATGTAAAAACATTATCTTGTTTATTTTATTTTTATATTATATAGAGGAACTATTTTACAAGAAGGCATATAATAGATCTGATTGTATATGTAGAAAAGACTAATATTTAATTAGGAGTGATATTTAATAAGGAGTGATATAGGGTAAAAAAAATTGGGTGGCCTGTTAAATTAAAAAATAATAAATATTATAAATTGATTGAAGTCAAATTTTGGTCAAAACTTAAAATTTTAAATGCATAATGGCACAAATTGAAAATGAAAGTCATGAAATTCGAACCCACCATCCTATTAGAAGAAAAATGATCTTTTGGAGCTGACCGAACAGGCAAAATTCTAATTTAAGCATGTTTACAAAAAAAAAATGAACGAATTCAAATTTTTGGCCAAAACATGAAAGTTAAAATGCTTAACGGCACAAACTGAAAATGAAAGCCACAAAACCCGAACAAACCATCCTAATAGACCAAAAATGACCTTTTGGAGCTAACCGTGCTGACAAAATTCTAATCTAAGCATATTTAACAAAAATATGATTAAATTAAAAAATTTGCCAAAAAATAAAAGTTAAAACGCCTATCAACAAAAACTAAAAATAAAAGCCTCAAAAACTGAACAACCATCCTATTAGACCAAAAATGACCTTCTTGAGGTAATCGCGCTGACGAAATTCTCATCCAAGCGTGTTTACCAAATATGTTGACAAAAGTAAAATTTTGGCCAAAACTTAATTAATAGTTAAAACGCCTAACGGTACAAACTAAAAACAAAAGCCTCAAAACCCAACCCAACCATCCTAATACAACAAAAATGACCTTCTGGAGCTAAGCGTGCTGACGAAATTCTAATCTAAGCATGTTTACCAAATTTTTTTATTAAATTCAAATTTTGGGCAAAACATAAAAGTTAAAACGGCTAACGGCACAAACTAAAAATAAAGCCTCAAAACCCGAGACAACCATCCTATTAGACCAAAAACAACCTTCCAGAGCTAACCGCATTGACAAAATTATATTCTAATCTGAGCACATTTATTAAAAATATTGACAAAAGTCAAATTTTTATCAAAACTTAAAAGTTAGAACACCTAACGACACAAAAAGAAAATGAAAGCCTCAAAACCCTAACAAACCATCCTATTAGACCAAAAATAACCTTTCAGACCGCATTGAACAAATTCTAATCTGAGCACATTTATTTAAAATATTGACAAAAGTCAAATTTTGATCAAAACTTAAAAGTTTAAACGCCTAACGACACAAAAAGAAAATGAAAGCCTCAAAACCCTAACATACCATCCTACTAAATGAAAAAATGATCTTCTTGAGCTAACAGTGCAAACTAATTTCTAATCTGACCACGTTTACCAAAATATTGACCAAATTCATATTATGCCCAAAACTTAAAAGTTTAAACGCCTTACGACACAAACTGTAAATGAAAGCCTCAAAACCTGAACCAACCATCTTACTAGACCAAAGATGACCTTTTAGATTTAACTGTGCTGAAGAAATTCTAATTTAAGCACGTTTACCAAAATATTGATCAAATTTATTTTTTTACCAAAACTTAAAGGTTAGAATGCCTAATGTCACAAACTAAAATTAAAAGCCTCAAAATCTGAACCAACTATCCTTTTAGACAAAAGATGACCTTCCAGAGCCAAACGCACTGACGGATGTTTACTAAATATAATGACTAAAGTTAAATTTAGGCCAAAAGTTAAAAGTTAAAACAACTAACGGCACAAACTGATAACGAAAGCCTCAAAACCCGAACCAACTATCCTATTAGATGAAAAATGATCTTCTAGAGCTAACCGTGCTGACGAAATTCTCATCTTAGCATATTTATCAAAAATATTGACCAAATTCAAATTTTTGCCATAAGTTAAAGTTAAAACACCCCACAACACAAACTGATAGTGAAAGCCTCAAAACCCTAACCAACCATCCTTTTAGACCTAAAATGACCTTATGGAGCTAACCGTGCTCACGAAATTCTAATCTAAGCATGTTTACCAAAAATATTGATTAAATTCATATTTTGGCCACAACATAAAAGTTAAAAGGCCTAACCACACAAACTAAAAATCAAATCCTTAAAACTGAAACCAACCATCCTATTAGACCATAATTGACCTTCATGAGCTAATCGCACTTACATAATTCTTTTCCAATCATGTTTACCAAATATATTAACAAAAGTTAAATTTTAGCCAAAACATAATAGTTAAAATACCTAATAGTACAAACTAAAAACGAAAGCCTCAACCCTAACCAACCATCGTATTAGACCAAGAATGACCTTCTAGAGCTAACCATGCTGACGAAATTCTAATCTAAGCATGTTTACCAAAATTATTGATTAAATACAAATTTTGGCCAAAGAATAAAAGTTAAAATGCCTAACAACACAAACTAAAAATAAAAGCCTCAAAACCTGAACCAACCATCCTATTAGACCAAAAATGACCATCCGAGCTAATCGCGCTGACGAAATCCTCATCCAAGCATGTTTACAAAATATATTGACAAAGGTTAGATTTTTGCCAAAACTTAATAGTTAAAACACCTAACGGTACAAGCAGATATCGAAAGCCTCAATAACCGAATCAACAATCTTAATATATCAAAAATGACCTTCTGGAGCTAACGTACTGACGTAATTCTAATATAAGCATGCCTACAAAAAATATTGATTAAATTCAATTTTTGGCCAAAACATAAAGGTTAAAATGCCTAACAATAAAAACTAAAAATAAAAGCCTCAAAATCCGAACCAACGATCCTATTAGACCAAAAATGAACGTATGAGCTAATCGCGCTGACAGAATTCTTATCCAAGCATGTTTACCAAATATATTGACAAAGCCAAAACTTAATAATTAAAATGCGTAGTGATACAAACTGAAACGAAAGCCTCAAAATCCAAACCAACCATCCTATTAAAAAAAATGCACTTCCGGAGCCAACCGCGCTGACGGAATCATCATCCGAACACGTTTACTAAATATATTGACCAAACTTAAATTTTGGCCAAAACATAAAAGTTAAAATGTCTAACGTCACAAACTAAAAACGAAAGCCTCAAAATACAAACTAACAATCCTATTAGATGAAAAATAATCTTCTAGAGCTAACCGCGCTTACAAAATTCTCATCTTAGCACACTTACCAAAAATATTGACCAAATTCAAATATTTGCCAAAATTGAAAGTTAAAACGCCTAACAGCACAAATTGAAAGTGAAAGCATCAAAACCCGAACCAACCATCCTAATAGACCAAAAATGACCTTATGGAGTTAACCGTGTTGACGAAATTCAAATCTAAGAATCATTACCAAACATATTGATTAAATTCAAATTTTGGCAAAAAAATAAAGTTAAAGTGCCTAACAACACAAAGTAAAAATAAAAGCCACAAAATCCGAACCAACCATCCTATTAGACCAAAATTGACCATCTGAGCTAATCGCGCTGACAGAATTCTCATCCAAGCATGTTTACCAAATATATTGACAAAAGTAAAATTTTGGCCAAACATAATAGTTAAAATGCCTAATGGTACAAACTGAAAATGTAAGCCTGTCCGAACCAACCATCCTATTAGACAAAAAATGACCTTCTAGAGCCAACAACCTTGATAAAATTATCATCCGAACACGTTTACTAAATATATTGACCAAAGTTAAATTTTGGCTAAAACTTAAAAGTTAAAACGTATAACGGCACAAACTGAAAAGAAAGCCTCAAAAATGACGAAATTCTCATCTTAGCATATCAAAAATATTGACCAAATTCAAACTTTTGCAAAAACATAGGAGTTAAAACGCCTAACAACACAAACTGAAAGTGAAAGCCTCAACACCCGAACCAACCATCCTAAATGATCAAAAATGACCTTATGGGGTTAACCGTGCTAACAAAATTCTAATCTAAGCCTGTTTACCAAAAATATCGATCAAATTAACACTTTGTCCAAAACATAAAAGTTAAAACGCCTAACAACACAAACTAAAGATAAAAGCCTCAAAACATGAACCAACCATCCTATTAGACCAAAAATGACTTTCCTGAGCGAGTCGCGCTGACGAAATTCTCATCCAAACATGTTTACCAAATATATAGACAAAAGTTAAATTTTGGCCAAAAATTAATAGTTATAACGCCTAATGGTACAAATTGAAAACGAAAGCCTCAAAACCCGAACAAACCATCTTGATAGACCAAATATGACCTTTTGGAGCTAAAAGTGTTGATGAAATTCTAATCGGAGCATGTTTACCAAAAATATTAACCAAATTAAAAATTTATGCAAAAAGTTAAAAGTTAAAACGCCTAACGTGACAAACAGAAAATGAAAGCCTCAAAATCCTAACCAACCATCCTATTACACCAAAAATGACCATTCAAATCGAACTACACTAACAGAAGGAGTTGGTCAAACAAATCATCTATCCTTGGAAGATGATACTTATTCTTAACTGTAACCTTATTCAATTGCTGGTAGTCTATACACATTTCGAGAGAACCATATTTCCTTTTAACAAATAAAACTGGAGCACCCCATATGGATATACTTGGTTGGATGAAATCCTTATCCAATAAGTCTTTCAATTGAATTTCAATTCCTTAAGTTTTGCTAAAGCCATTCTATAAGGAGGAATAGAAATAGGTTGTGTATCTGGGAGAAGGTCAATACCGAAGCCTATTTCTCTGTCGGGAGAAATACCGGGTAGATCATCAGGAAACACTTCCGAAAACTCATTCACAATAAGGACCGACTCAAGAGTAGGGATTTTGTAATCTACATCCCTAACCCTACCAAAATGGTACATCCAACCCTTAGAAATCATCTTTTTGGCCTTAGGAAAAGAAACAATTGATCCTTAGACATAGNCCCCCCCCCCCCCCCCATTCTAGGATAGGCTTATTCGGAAACTGAAACTTGACTATACGGGTTCTACAATCAATAGAAGCATAACATGAGTACAACCAATCCAATACCAAGGATAACATCAAAATCTAGCACATCAATCTCTACAAAATCAACAAGAGTAACTCTATGGGATAAGGAGACGGGACATCTGCTATAGACCATCTTATCCATAGTAGAATCACCAACAGAGGTAGAGACAGAAAAGGGATCTAACAACACATATGGGAGAACATCAAATGTCATAGCCACATATAGCGTCACAAAATAAAAGGTAGCATCGGGATCAAGTAGAGCATAAACATCATGTTGGAAGACTTTCAACATACCGGTAACCACATCGGGAGAACCCTCTTGGTCACTATGAGTCTGAAGTGCATAAAATCTGATTTGCTTAGGAGCATTTGAACCCAAATCACTTGGACCGGATGAAGGATAGGGTTGAGCCCTACAAAGATTTTCTATTTTATTCTTAGCAACTGAAGGACAATCTCTTATCCTATGGTCCATCTTACCATAACAAAAACAAGCATTGGAACTAGCTAGACATTTGCCCTAATGCTTTTTTCCACACTTAGCACAAATAGGCAATAGAGACCCACTACCATTTCTTCCTTGAGGCTTATGGTTAGACACCTCTCATTGTTGAATATTGGAGGAGCATTAGAAGAACATTTCCTGGAAAACCTTTGTCGAAACCTTGAATGACCACGTCAATCGGACCTAGATTATAAAGAGTTACCATCATTGATTCTTGCCCTTTTTAGTTCCCTAGACTTCTCCTTAAGTTTTTCGTCCTCAATTTATTGATCATGAACCATGAGGTGAGAAATGTTCATGTCATGGACAAGCATAGCGGTACAACAATCTTTCACAATCAATTCGAATACTCTCGAAATGAACTTGCTCATTCTTGCCCTAGAGTCTGCAACTATAAAGGGAGCATACCTCGACAATTGTGTGAATATCAAAGAATATTATTTCCCACTCTTGTTCCCTTGTCGGAGGTTGATAAATTTAAGAACCTTAGCCTCCCTCATCTCAAGAGGAAAGAACCTACCAAGGAAAGGGGACTTGAAATTTTCCCAACCTAGAGGACCCGCATCTTCCATCCTTACTTCATTCCATTGGTTGAACCATATTTGATCAACACTCTTAAGTTGATAAGTGGCCGATTCCTCCTCCCACTCCCATAATAGCCAACACCTTGTAAACCTCATTAATGAACTCTTGAGAATCTTCCTCAACCTTGGAACCATAAAATTCCAAAGTATTTATCCTAGTGAAGTCCCTCACTCTATATGCCGTTATACCCATATTTGGGTTCATGGGGACCACAACCTCCTTGTTGGCTTGGGTCATCACAACTTTAGCCAACACTTGAAAAGTAGTCCTAAACTCCACATTAGTCACTTTCTCGGCCATAGGGTCGACCAGAGCTTGAGGAGCTTGCGGAGGAGCTTATTGACTCATATTACCTCCCTCATTCCTTCTAGAAAAATATCTTCAAGTAGTCATATCATGTAGACCATCGGGTAAGGATTAGGATAGAAATATTATAGAGTCAAACTCTATCGCATGACTTAGAGTGAAGACATAAGTGAAGTTTCCTAAGCATCTTGTAGCCTCTCATTTATAAATGTGGCGTGCTTTACACTTATGAACATGACTCTACTTGACTTGGTTTTGAGACATACTAGAACAATTCTAGACCTTGTGCTCTGATTACCAGTTTGTCAGGACCCAGGGGGTACCCCTAGATGTAACATGGCATACAAGACCCCGGGAGGACTCATACAAGCCACTTACCTTTCATAGTCAAGATAATAGAATTTGGCGAGATTTCAAACATTTTCAACACAATCAAAGTCTTTAATTACAAAGTGGAAGTCTAATATACTTGTCTCAAAAACCATCTAATATAATAGCATCTCGGAACACAACCTACATTTGGATAAGAAATGAAAAGAATATAATAAAAGTAATGGTCAAATCCTCGGATGCTATGAGGACTCACCAATCTTTAACTTTACCTCTAATATAGATCCTAGCCACGGGGATGAGAATCGGGAACATCGGACCCTACATTTAGATAAGAAACGTAGGCAAGAGTATGTGTTAGTACAAGAATGTACTAAATATGATAGCTTACATAAACATAACATAAATGTTAGACAACATAAGTAATAAAGCATAATCAATGCACATAATAGATCATCACAACATGTAAGGAGTACTTCTTGAAGTAACCTCAATTCACCCTTAGTCAAGACTTCGGTAACCGCCTATTGTCTTACTCATCATGGAATAAAAACTCAAGCAACAATCCAAACTCATCATTCATAATAACATATTATAGCTTAACTTTTAAAGACATGGGGAATCGCTGATGAGTGAGATTTCGACTCATTTAGGGCTTTGTTTTCATAGTTTTATTGTCCTCAATGCCTAATTAATGCTCCAAACTAATGTTAAAATGTTTATTTGCAACAATGAAGGGAAATGAGCAAGGCAAGGACATTACCGAGAAAAATGGGCTGAAAAAGTTGAAGAAGTTGAAGTAAAAACAATCCTAGTGATCATCAAGACCACTAGGCAAACCGCTGAGTGGTTCTTCAGCTCACCTAAAGTTCCAGAATGCCAGCCCTGGGGAACAAGCCAACTTGGTGGTAGAAATAGATAGTCGGTGAACCATCGAATGGATCAGCAACTGAGTTCCTGATAGCCTAAAATTACAGAAGCCTAAGGTTGAATAGACAAGGCAAAAAGGCAATAGAGAGTGACACTTGGCGTGTCGGCGACACTCAAATAACTCCACCGATTAACCCTGAAGGTGAAAATTTAGGCGCGTAAAAATAGAATTTTGAAAAGGAGTTTCAGGAGATCAGAAATTTTGTGCGAGTTCTGAGATTTATGGGAGTTCCTACAGATCCTAACTCTGGGGCTTTCAAACCAAAAAGACAAAGACATTGTTCTTACTTTTTTTTAGAGTTTTTGAGTTGAATTTTAAAGTGGGTTTAGAATTTCTGTTGATTTGAAGCATTGTAAAGAATTGGAATTCATTACCCAGTTCATGGATAACATACTTGGTAATCTTTTCTCACTTTTTATAATGTGTGCCTAAAACCCCATTCTTCGGGTGTGATCATGTGATTATTTGATCTAATTAGCTTGTGGGTATTGTTGTTTCCTGATTTAAATGTTGTTTTGAAGTGGGTTTGATAGATGTGTATTAACCCATTAATTGTAGTTGTAAATGCATTTTTAACTTAGTGTTCTAGACTTGCTTGAGAAAGAGGTTCTGGAATTAATGTTATCAATTGATGATTGTAGTAATTGGGTTATTGTAGATTCAACTCGAGAGAGTGAATCCAAACTCGACCATACCAATCTAGCTTGAGAGAATAGATTAATTGAGGTTTTGGACTGTTTGAATTTTTATGCTTTGTGAGGTTTGAGAGAACTCGCTTGAATTGTAATAGTTGTTCGAGAGAAAACTATTGCATCTATAGTCTAGCCTACCCACTGAGCTTCAACAATTGTTAGTGAATTACAATTATACATATAGCAAAATTAGCCTTTTATCAATCACATCTCCGAGAATCCTTCTCTACTTATCTACTCCCCTATTTTCGTAGTTGTTGTAGTTGTTAATTGTCAAAACCTAATTTCCCATCTGACACTTTTTGTATGCGTTGCTTTAATTTGATAATGTTGACTTCTACAAATTATTAAAGCACAATATTTACTTCTTAATTGAATTTCACATTGAACCACTCCTCGTGGGTTCGACCCCAACTCTTTGTTGGGTTTATACTAGATTACGATCATCTACACCTAGAATTGGATGAGGGTAGTTAAGCGTTATAAAAAAAATGGCACCGCTGCCGGGGAGTGGTGTTATAGAATTCTCTTGTTGAAGTTGGTTTGTGATCTTATTGTATGGTAGTTGAACCTATTTACCTTTTGTGTGTTGATTGTGGCCTTTGAGCATGTGGCGAAATAAGTGTTTACAGGAGCAACGCAAGCCAAATGGGTCACAATAACGACATTGATAACTTGAATGATGTACATATGAATAACATACATTTGGGTGGTGTAGGTTTTATATGGTTGCCTCCGATTGTGAGAAATATATTGTTCCACGTGACAAGCACGATGTTGCAACTCTTGCAAATGAAAGGGTTATTTGGAGGCTTGGCTCATAAGGATCCCCATGACCATATTCAGAATTTTGTGGACAATTTTGGTCCCTTCTCTTTCAAGAACATATCCCAAGAGTCTGTTCGACTCTGATTGTTCCCTTTTTCTTTGATGGGAGAGGATACCAAGTGGTTAGCAGACCTTCGTAGGGACTCAATTACCACTTAGGATGAACTTACTGAAGTGTTATACATAAGGTTCTTTCCTCCTTAAGGGTTATCAATTGAGGATTGTAGCAGTTGGGTTATTGTAGATTCAGATAGAGAGAGTGAATCTAAACTCAACCATACCAATCTAGCTCAAGACAGTAGATTAATTGTGGTTTTGGAATATTTGAATTTTTATGCTTGTCGAGGTTTGAGAGAACTCTCTTCAATCGTAATAGTTGTTCGAGAAAAAGCTATTGCATCTATAGTCTAGCCTACCCACTGAGGTTCAGCAATTGTTAGTGAATTACAATTACCCATATAGCAAAATTAGCCTTTTATCAATCACATCCCCGAGAATCCTTCTCTACTTATCTACTCCTCTATTTTCATAGTTGTTGTAGTTGTTAATTGACAAAACCTAATTTCCCATCTGACACTTTTTGTCCGCGTTGCTTTAATTCGATAATGTTGACTTCTACAAATGATTAGAGCACACTATTTACTTCTTAATTGAATTTCACACTGAACCACTCCCCGTGGGTTTGACCCCAACACGTTGTTGGGTTTATACTAGATTACGATCACCTATACCTAGAATTGAATGAGGGTAGTTAAGCGTTATAAAAAAAATGGCACTGCTGCCGGGTAGTGGTGTTATAGAATTCTGTTGTTGAAGTTGGTTTGTGATCTTATTGTATTGTAGTTGAACCTATTTACCTTTTGTGTGTTGTATGTGGCCTTTGAGCAGGTGGCGAAATGAGTGTCACCAGGAGAAATGCCAGCCAAATGGGTCACAATAACGTCATCGATAACTTGAACGATGTGAATGATGTATATATGAATCACATACATTTGGGTGGTGTAGGTTTTATATGGTTGCCTCCAGTTGTGTGAGATATAGTGTTCCACATGACAAGCACGATGTTGCAACTCTTGCAAATGAAAGGGTTATTTGGAGGCTTGGCTCATGAGGATCCCCATGACCATATTCAGAATTTTGTGGACATTTTTGGTCCCTTCTCTTTCAAGAACATATCCCAAGAGTCCGTTAGACTCTGATTGTTCCCTTTTTCTTTGATGGGAGAGGCTACCAAGTTGTTAGCAGACCTACCTAGGGACTCAATTACCACTTAGGATGAACTTAATGAAGTGTTCTACATAAGGTTCTTTCCTCCTTAAAGGATGATGTCATTAAGGGACAATATCCAATGCTTTAAACACTTGGATGGTCATCCAATTAATGAGATGTGGCTACGTTTCCAGAAGTTGCTGCTCTAATGTCCAACTCATGGGACTCCCGAACAACGTATTGCTACAACATCTCTATCGGAGTCTAGATTCTTTTAACAAAGGTGTGGCTGACAAACTTGTCCGAGGAGGTATCATGCAACAACCATTTGAAATTGCATCTACTTTGCTTGATGTCATGACTAAAATCAATCGATCTTGGTACACGAGAGAGGATCAAGTGTCTCCTTTGAACTTTAGGAATACAAAAGAACAAATGGAAAAAGGACCTAGAACGAGATCAAAACATGGCCAAGATGATGACCTAAATGGATTTGTTGTCAAAACATGGCATGGTAGTGGTTCTAAGGGTGTGAATGTTGTTGGTGTTAGTGGGGTGAACCCTGATGATGCACAATTTGAGGCTTTATATAATGAGGAAGTGAGTTTCCTTGCAAATCAATGGGGAGATTTCAATCTGAGCTATCCATGGCCGGGTGGGAATCAAGATTGGAATAGAGAGCGTGATGACAATTGGAGAGATTGTGATAGGGAATGGCATAATCGTGGAAACAACTGACAGGAGAGAGATAGGGGCAATGAGATATACATACCTCATCATGAGCGTCAAAAGCCAAAAGATCAAAGGATTGACGTGAAAAGTTTCCATACTGAAGATATACTTTAACACATTCTCACCAAAGTAGAAGGGTCGGACAAAGTTTTGAAAGAGATGAAAGATGATGTCTCAACTCTCAATCAGACGATTACTTCTCAGTTAGTGTCCATTAAATATCTGGAGACACAAATGGGTCAAATCTCGGCCCAGTTGAATCAAAGGCCGTAAAGAGGGTTACCAAGTGACACCATGGTCAATCTCAAAAATGAACCTTGAATGGGTATCTTTGTCGTGCCACGACGTTAAATAAGGCATTTCTTAGGAGGAAACCCAAGTTTTTGATGTTTTTAATATTGTATTTGAATAATGGGTGTTCAATGTGAAGGTTGAAAATTTGAAGTTTTGGGAAATGAGCAATTAGGCGAGCCAAAGATCTAGTTGGCGACTCACCAAACAGGTCGGAGAGCCCGACTTGGATCGCCATTTGAACAACGTATCTTGTTGGAGGTTCTGTAAAACTCGGTGGGCTAAAGTGCCACTCGGCGTATCGCCGAGTGGGTCGGCGACATAAGTTATGGCAACCGACTGGCGCGCGAACTTAAGGGTCAAAAAGGCCAAACCATTTTAAGATTCAAAGATCTCCCTCATTTCATACTTTTCGGCTTCCAAACTTTCACAACTGTACATTTTCTTTCTTTCATAGTATTTCACTTGTTTTTTGTGTTGGATCGTTAACTCAGGGGAAGATTTTTGTATTCTTTGCTTGCCTAGAATTACAAATCTTCTGCGTCTGAGGTTTGTTATTTAAACCCCGTCTTTACATTTTAGTGAAATTGAATGCACAATCATTGTGTGGTTGTTCTCTATGCGTAATTGTGATATGTTGAATGTGTGTTGATAATGTCTACGTGTTGTTTGTTTAAATTGATGTTAATTGGCCTTAAATTGTGAAATCCCGTGTTTTAAGATGTTCAATTTTGTGGGTTGTGTTGGTTTATTTGTTGGGTCTAGAAAGGGTGAAGTATGAGTAACCCCGTGTGTGCCGATTGACTAATTTTGCCCAATGATATAGCGGGTGACGTCATTCTTAAGGGAAAAAGACACAGATTGGCCAATTTTGGCCAAATTGGGGGAAGTAAGAGTACCCTGAAGACATGGGTAGTATCGGTCTGGGATCAATTAAATGGAATGATGGTTTAATTTTGTTTTCGTGGGCTATGGGTTAGATTTTGTAGTTCTGGGTGAAAATATGGCGGGTTGGACTATTCGATGAGCTAGGTCGAGCTCGCTGAGTGGTTCGGAGGTTCGCCTAAAGACCCCTTGATCGCTTTTTTGATTCTCTAGTTTTGTGGTCAAAGTTCTGGAACTTTTGTTGATACTCCTGATCTTACCAAAAGTCTCTTCTAATCTCCCTTCTATGCCCCAAATTTCTGAAATCGTTCTATAATATTCGGCAAGCTACTTGCATTTCGTCGAATGGTGTCGACAATCTGCCAAATGGCCCTGGACATCGCCAACTATTGCTTATTTTTTAAATAATTTATTCTAGAACTTTTGGCGAGCCCAACTTGGCTCGCCGAATGGGATCAGCGACTCAGCAGATGGTTCGGTGAATCTTTCTATGCTATTTCTAACTTTGAATTTTCTCTTGAATTGCATCTAACGTGTGTGGTTTTGGTGTGCATGCAGGAATGGCTAGACAAAGGTAGCGGGAAGAAACCAATCGCCCCGATAGAGGGCAAGAGGCATCCTCATTAATGAGGAGGCGGTAACCTCCCTTGTTATTGTATCAAAACTTCCTCCTAAATGGGGAAAGGGCAAAGGAAAGAAGCTTGTCGCACCAACACATGCAGAGGTGAGCTTTGATAGTGACGGTACTTATGATGTATGCCTCACCCTCTCCGACAGTGAGGGCCATTCAAGGGACAATTCCCCAACTTCCGTATCTGAGCCGGAGAACGACCAATTTCTCTAGGCCAGGAGAGAGGAGCTACGCTCCAAGGCTGTTCATGATCTAGCTCAAATATCAGATCCGCCTACACCTCCTACACCTCCTGCACAAATAGTGGAGCAGGTACCACCAGCCTAGGTTCCTCCTCCCTAGTTACTTAATAGATTAAAGGCCAAGGGAATGCGGATGATTTTGGAAGAGAAGCACTTATCTATTGATTGAGTGGTAGACAGGTACCCAGAGGTGTGGAACATCATAAAGTTCCACAAGTTAGAGATATTAATGAAGCCGCGAGGCTCATACATTCCAACTTGGGTCCGAGAGTTCTATGTTGAGTACGGGAAGCTGGTTCCCATAGGAAAGAAAAAGGACAGTGCATTCAAACTTCTGGACTATGCGGTAGTGCGGGGGAGAAAGGTGAAGTGTAGCAACATCGACATCAATGAGGTGCTTGGCTGTATGAAGAATATATACCACTACATGACTGATCGGATAAAGAAGAAGACCCTTTATGACTTGAAGGCTTGGTGGGCACCGTTGATTTCCGACATCACACCACTGTAGATTAAGGAAAAAACTCCAATATAGAAGAAAGATTTGAATGTGGCTGCAAGATATTGGTTCAGATTCATCAGCAGTACTCTGATGCCCTCACAGAATGAGTCAATACCCAGGCATCCAAAAGCTTCATTGGTGGGATATATCTTTGATAGGAGTGATCTTAATCTGGGTTTGATCATCGAACAGGAGAAGGCCATGAGGGCCAAACAGAGTCAGACCTCTCTCTCATACCCTATCTTTATTATTAAGCTGTGCAGGCAGGCCTGTGTCCCTTTGATTGAAAATACGGATGTGGAAGTGACTCCTACTTCCTTTACTGACATCCGGCCGACAGAGGGCGAGTACATGAGGGATGAGGCTGATCAAAGGAGAGTTGCACCGCCGGATACGTCCCTTGTAGTCGATGATGAGATGTTGCCGACAGAGCCAATACTTCCCCATCATGCCATTGAGCCTATAGGTACCCCTGGCACCTCTACTTACGTACCTTCTGGACCTACTTCTACTCCCCATCCTACTACTACTGTTGTTGCTTTTGTTTCTCGACCCCTATTACCCAGGCCATATTATACAAGATGGGCCATTTTACTAAGTTTATGGATGTACATGCCTCCCGGGTAGATGAGAGAGCACAAAGAGCTGATAGATGCCCACAGATTTGCATGGGATGCCCTTACTATAAGGGTTGAGGCTTGTGAGCAGATACGGGGTGTGTCTGATGATGTGACGGCCTTGAAGACTAATATTTTTGGGCTGAGAAAGGATGTGGATGAGCTGAAATCCATGGACCTATCTATGAAGTTGGCTACGGTGGAGATCTCCAGGTTTATGGTTGCGTATGGATCGGTTGGGTTCGGGTTTAATGTTGATCGGTTTGACTTATTGGTTATCAGTTTGTAGAGATGCTAAACCGTTATAGAACCATTAAGATATTGACTTATTGGTTATTAGTTTTTGAGTTATTGATCGTTATCTGTTGAACCGTGAAGATTTGACAAAAAAAACATTGAAAATCACTTTAAAATAAGGTGACAAACCAAATGAACCATGCACATGAGTTCACAAGTTACATCTTTCTCAAAAGCAAACACTTTTACATTGTAGAATAACTAAGAGTTTGGGACAACCAAAAATAAAAGTAGGAAACTGAACTCTAAGTCAAGGATTTTATATACAAAATGGTATAAATATAATAATTTATTTTATTATTGGGTTATCGTTTAACCCATTAAGAAAAAACCTAAAACTATTAAGAACTGATTATCCGTTAACAAAAAAAAACCAAACCGTTATCAAAACCGCTAAACCAATAACCCATACTTCGATTGTGGGCTCCGGTGGAGCCAAGGATGATGTTACACCGGGCACTGATGCCCAAGCTCATGGAGTCACCGATATGTAGAGTTCACCCTAGGCTTAGCCTGGAAGGAGTATTTTTGACTGCCTTTCTAGTTTTATCTTGTTTATTTCTCTATTTATGTGCATTTGAGGACAAATGCTAGACTAGTTTGGTGGGGTGAGGTATTTCCATACCTACCTCTTTTGGGATATTTTGTGGATATTTGTTGATTTGTTTTGTGAATGTTGGACAGGATCTTCTGTTGATATATATATTGATTTTTAGTCCATTTTTTAATATGAATGTGGTTTTGACCCATTTTTAAAATTTTCCACATCGTAATGTGTGTGAATGTGGCTATTCTGTTGCAATTTCAAGTGTTGGTTATGATTAATACCGATGACTTGAATAGTGATCTTGTTTGAACAACATGTGTGTGCAAATCCGATGAGGCAAATTGAGTTGCATAAATCATATGTGAACTTATAGCATCTCATTGTGACTGTGTTAGCTGTTGAATGGAACTCTTGTGATGATAGTTACACGCTCGTGAAAATGGTAAAGTCTTATTTGATGATTGTGTTGAATGTCGTGTGTGGTGATGTTGTCTTAAAATGCATGCTTGATAATACCTAGAACTTGCCCCGTTGGTCCAATTAACTAGTGTGAGCGAATGATAGAGATGATCTTAGGCAATTTGTAGAGAATGAGCCATTGTTGCAATTATACATCTTTGTGACCACCTTGTGATAGTTTGAACCTAGCTTGGCACCATTTGGACCTATCCTTTTCTTTGGATGAACGTTGAACAAAAACGAACCCTTTCTTTCCCACCTCAAATCTTCATGAAACATTGGTTATTTTGAATAGCCAACTTAGGCCAAAAGCCTAAGTTGGGTGTGTGGTAAAAAGGGAGGAAAATCAAGAAGTTTGAGAAATTAACCCTTGAAAGATCTATTGAAAAATATGGAACCCCTCCATGTAAAAATGAAGAAGAGAGAAATGAAGAAAGAAAAATATTAAAAAAGAAAAGAATGGTTGAAATAAAGTGTGTGCAATGAGCAAGTATAATGGGGTATCTAATGAGGTTTGATTAAAAGAAAAGGGTGTGAATTTTGAGAATCAAAAGTGTGATAGAAAAGGTGAAAGAATGAAATGCACACCATGCTCCATGAAGGTACTAGTCACTAAGCCTAAATGACCATACCCTAACCCTCAGCCTCGATATAAAGCTTGAAAGACCTTCGAGATCTTGATTGAGTTTAACATCGTGCTGATTGGAAATAAAGGCAAGCCTATGGGGAAAAATCTTGCATGTGTCCAGCCTTGAGAGAGTGAGAGTTGTTTGTGATTCCTACATTTTGAAAATTTGATGATCTTTGTGTGAAGATGAAACCGTTTTTGTTGTAAGTGCGCAATGAGCGTAGTAGCCCCTTCGGTCCCATCGCGTCAGCCTTTTCCTAGTGCACGAATGTGTTAGTGCTTTATCATTGGGTCAATAATGCTAATCCATCTTTTTGTGCTACTCCTAGGGCAGGAAGAAGATAAGAAAATGCGAAGGCCGGAGGAGATTCCTCCCCCATTGACGACTCACGGTGATGCGGTACGAAGAACAAGAACTTCTGAACTTTCAAGAATAATTTCTACCAGGTGATGTTAAAGAGGAATTCATAAATAAGTTTAAGAATCTGACCCACTTACAAAATAGGCCTAAGCCTATGCCAATGGACTCATGGCATCTATGCACTGAGTTGTCAAATGACGCACGTTAAGCGCCCGGTTCAACCAACTGTTCGTCTTGGTGCCTTTGTGAAACGACCCCAAAAATGCCCGAAAATGTGCTTCGAAAACACCTAAAATTGTCATTTCCATATATCTCAAAATCCGTGCATCATTTCGGAAATTCAACTTCATATTCTTATTCAGGGGTCAAATTGAGTGGGAAATGAGTCTAACCCGAATTTTAGAACAACCGTATCAAAATTCGAGAATCGCAAAAAATGCAATTTTGAGGGTCAAATTTAAAGGGGCATATCTCTCCGCACACAAGGAACTGGAAGGAGCTCAAACTATCAAAATTAAAGCTCTGTGAGTTAGCTTTCCAACGCAATTTGTTTCACCTCATTCCGAGTTAGGATGAAGGAGTTATGACCATTTTCGTAAAACCTGTCCGGCAGAAAATGCAAATTCCAGTAGCCGAAAACTCTGTTCACCCGCCTCAATTTTTTTTCTAAGTGTTGGGACGTTTTTTTTATAAAAAGGGGACATATCCATACTTAGTCATTTAACTTCAAAACATCCAAAAACTCTCTCTAAACCCTCTCCAAAAATTCCACCAAGATCATCAACCAAATTCAAGGATCCCAAGCTTTAATTCCGGATTCAAGATTCAATCTCAAACAATTCTCCATTCCAATCTTCATCAAGAATTCTCCAAAGTTGAGGTATGTGGGTTGATTGTGGAAACCTTCCTTTCCACAAGTCCAACCATTTATCCTCTATTTTACTTCAAGTTTATGGGTCCTTATGATCATTTATGAACTCTTGAATTATGGAATTATTACTACACATCCTATTATGGTCTATTTTTGTATATTATCATGAAATGGAATGATTATATGATGTTTATGGTTTTCATGCCTCCATGATCAAATTATGAAGGTTGTTATATATGTATATATATATGTATGTTGTTGGTGGGCTGTTTTATATGGATTTTGAAATTGGTTGGACTTAGTACTCTTGAAACACATGATTTTATTTACATGAACAAGTAGCCCACCATATGTTTGATAAAATGCCATTTATAGAATTCTTATGAAATGGAAGGTCCAATGTACGTCCTATGAGTCGGATGATTATATAAGTATTGAAATGATGATGAAATGGATACATGTATATGATTTTCTCTATATAGTGTGTGAGTCGACCAAGCCTAGCTCGGGGGGTTGTAGGCCCGGGTAACCGTATCAAGGGGTTGGTACCTTGGTTGCCTAGTACGGGGGGTAGTAGGCCCGTATAACCGTATCGAGGGGTTTGTACCTTGGTTGCCTAGTACGGGGGGTAGTAGGCCCGTATAACCATATCGAGGGGTTTGTACCTTGGTCCCTAGCTCGGGGGGTGGTAGGCCCGGGTAACCACATTGAGGGGTTTGTACCTCTTTCGCCTCTCCAAGGGGGTGGTAGGCCTTGGAAATACTATATTGATGGTCACTCACTACACATATACTATGCCCTACTAAATATGATTTTTATATAAGCATCATTATACATATCATCTCATTAATATGCTATCTATCGGGTACGATTATGCATTTTGCCTATGATGTCCATCCCTTGTTGCATTGCATTGCATCCCATATACTTAGTACATTCAAACGTACTAACGCATACTCTATGCCTACATGATGTCACCATGTAGGGACCGGAGCACCGCTTGACCCTCGTCCTCCGCGTGGCTAATACGATTTTCTATCAAGGTTATTGGTGAGTCCTCCATTCCGGGGACGTTGCTTATGATCTTTTGCTATGTATAAGACTTTTCCTTTTAGTTATGTTTTGACTATGAGGGTGAGCCCAGTTGTTTGTCTTGGCCCCCGCTAAAGTACCTATGTTTAGAGGTGGTGTTGGACAAGTTGTGTATTATGTTTGAGCTTGATTCATCTATGGTATTTATGTATCATTTCTTCTTTTTTTTTTTTTGCTCCCTTAGTCCCGATTTCCCCCTTGATTATGCTTATCGCTTATGGTCATTTTAATTGCTTCCGCGACCAATGATGTGTAAGATACGCTATGAGGCTTGTTTGGGGTTCCTTCGGGTTCCCCATTCGCCGGTCACGTCTAGGCCCTAGGCTTGGGTCGTGACAAACTTGGTATCAGAGCACTAGGTTGATAGATCCTCGGAGTCCAACACACCGCGTTGATTAGAGTCCGATTCATGGTTGTGTTGTGCACCACAATTATGAGTAGGAGGCTATGAGACGTTTTAGGAAATGTTTCACTTCTTCATGTTCTAAGTCGTGCGGTAGAGTTGAATTAAGTTCTTTTTTCCCTAACGGTTGTTCTTTGCTATGCTAGATCATGCCTAATACAAGAGGAAGACGAGCCCGCGCACCCGAGGAACAACCGACCAATGGGGATCTTCGGGATGCCCTTACTTTATTTGCACAAGCTATGGCTAATCAAGCCAACCACGGGGCCCAAACCCCTCAGGCTCCTACCCCGGCATCTCGGGTGAGAGACTTCGTGCGGATGAATCCCCCGGAATTCTATGGGTCTAAGTTAAATGAAGACCCTCAAGAGTTCATTGATGAAGTCCTCAAGATATTAGCTATCATGGGCGTGAAGTCAGAAGATAAGGCGGAGTTGGCGGCCTACCAACTAAAAGGGGTGGCCCAAATATGGTACAACCAATGGAAGGAAGAGAAGGGGGTAAACTATGTGGTGCATTGGGAAGAGTTCAAAACGGCTTTCCTTAATCGATTCTTTCCTCTTGAGCTTAGGGAAGCCAAATTGGTGGAGTTCATGAATTTAAAACAAGGGTCTATGAGTGTGAGGGAGTATGCCCTCAAGTTTAACCAACTTTCAAGGTATGCTCCACACTTGGTTGCCGACTCACGGTCTAGAATGAACAAATTCGTGATGGGTGTGTCCGACCTAGTGAGTGAAGAATGCCGGTCCGCAATGTTGATTAGTGACATGGACTTGTCCCGCTTGATGGTCTATGCCGAACAAATGGAGGAGGAGAAGTTGAGGAAGAGGAGGGGTCATGAGGCCAAGAGGGCCCGTTTTGAGGGCAAGTTCCAAAGTAGAACGGGAGGCCGGTTTCATCAAGGTCAAGGGTCTTCTCATGCGCTCCATAAGGGGTTTGCCAATGATGTTCCAAGGGCCCAAGGTGTTAGGGGTATGGGTCCTATTGATGTATGTCCGAAGTGTGGTAAGGGCCATGGTGGCCCGTGCTTGAGAAATACCGGTGCTTGCTATAGTTGTGGGGAAATGGGGCACAAGGCAATGGATTGTCCTCGAAATCGCAACAAGGGTAAGGAGGTCCGTCCACAAGGTGCCAATGCGGTTCCTTTGGGGAGAGGGGGCCGACAAGATGGTGCCCCAAGGCACAATCGATTTTATGCTTTGCATGGGAGGCAAGGGGTCGATGAAGTCCCCGACGTCGTTACCGGTATGTTGAAAATCTTTGACTTTGATGTATATGCATTAATTGATCCGGGTGCCTCTCTTTCTTTTGTCACCCCCTTTGTTGCCAAAAAGTTTCATGTTGAGCCCGACTTGTTGCATGAGTCATATAAGGTGTCTACTCCTATTGGTGCATATATGGTTGCTAGGAAGGTCTATAGAAATTGTCCTATTTGCATCTTGCATAAAATATTGCCTTGTGATCTTGTTGAGTTGAACATGGTCGATTTTGATGTTGTTCTTGGGATGGATTGGTTGCATGCATACTATGCTTCCATTGATTGTAGAACCCGTAGGGTCAAGTTCCAATTCCCAAGTGAACCCATTCTTGAGTGGGAGAGCCAAAATGTGGTAGTCAAGGGTAGGTTCATCTCTTGCATTAAAGCCCGTAAGTTGATCTCTAAGGGGTGTCTCTATCACCTTGTGAGGGTTAGGGATGTGGAGTCCAAAACCCTTCCTATAGAGTCGGTTCCGATCGTAAATGAATTCCTTGATGTCTTTCCTAATGACCTTCCCGGTGTTCCTCCCGAAAGGGAAATAGATTTTGGCATAGACCTCCTCCCCGATACTCAACCCATTTCTATCCCCCCTTATCGTATGGCCCCGGCGGAGTTAAAGGAGTTGAAGGAACAATTGAGGGACTTGTTGGAGAAGGGTTTTATTAGGCCTAGCCAATCACCATGGGGTGCACCGGTGTTGTTTGTGAAGAAGAAAGATGGGTCCCTTAGGATGTGTATTGATTACCGGCAACTCAATAGGGTCACCATCAAGAATAAATATCCTCTTCCTAGGATTGATGACTTGTTCGACCAATTGCAAGGGGCTAGCGACTTCTCTAAGATTGATCTTCGGTCCGGGTATCATCAAGTGAAGGTGAGGGAGTGTGACATTCCCAAGACAGCCTTCCGGACTAGGTATGGGCATTATGAATTTGTGGTCATGTCCTTTGGGTTGACCAATGAACCGGCTATCTTCATGGACCTAATGAATAGGATCTTTAAACCCCACCTTGATTCCTTTGTTGTGGTCTTCATTGGTGATATTTTAATCTATTCGCATAGCGAGGAAGAACATATGGGTCACTTGAGGGTTGTGTTGCAAAGATTGAGAGAGGAGAAGTTGTATGCCAAGTATGAAAAGTGTGAATTTTGGTTGAGGGAGGTTGCCTTCCTAGGTCATGTGGTGTCGGGGTATGGTATTAAGGTAGATCCTAAGAAGACCGATGTGATTAGAAATTGGCCTAGGCCATTGACCCCGTCGGATATTAGGAGCTTCTTGGGCTTAGCGGGTTACTATCGGAGATTTGTGAATGGGTTTTCTTCTATTGCTTCTTCCATGACTAAGTTGACACAAAAGAAGGCTAAGTTTGAGTGGATCGACGAGTGTGAAAGGAGTTTTCAAACCTTGAAAGATAAACTTGTGTCCGCTCCTATATTGTCACTACCGGATGGGCTTGAGGGATTCGTCGTTTATTGTGATGCTTCCAGAGTTGGCTTGGGTTGTGTCCTAATGCAAAATGGTAAGGTGATAGCCTATGCTTCTAGACAACTTAAAGTGCATGAAAAGAACTATCCTACGCATGACCTTGAATTAGCCGCGGTGGTGTTTGCTTTAAAGATTTGGCGTCATTACTTGTATGGGGTACATGTTGATGTGTTCACCGATCATAAGAGCCTCCAATATGTCTTCACCCAAAAAGACCTCAACTTGAGACAAAGAAGGTGGCTAGAATTTCTTAAAGATTATGATATGAGTGTGCATCATCATCCCGGTAAAGCTAATGTGGTGGCGGATGCTTTGAGTAGGGTGTCTATGGGTAGCCTAGCTCATGTTGATATTGGTGATAGGGAAATGGCTAGGGAGGTGCATCGGTTGGCTAGGTTGGGGGTTAGGTTGGAAGAAATTAGTAATGGTGGTGTGGTCGTTGTTGATGGTGCTAGGTCTTCCTTGGTTGATGAGGTGATAGCAAAACAAGATCTTGACTCTTCCTTGTTAGAATTGAAGGCCTTGGTGAAAGAGGGTAAGGTGGAAGTTTTCTCCCAAGGGGGAGATGGTGCCCTTAGGTACCAAGGTAGGTTGTGTGTGCCTTGTGTTGATGGTTTGAGGGAGAAAATTCTTGAGGAGGCTCATAATTCTTCCTACTCCATTCACCCCGGTTCCACCAAAATGTATAGAGATTTGAGGGATGTGTATTGGTGGGGAGGCATGAAGAAGGACATTGCCAAATTCGTCTCCGGTTGTCATAGTTGTCAACAAGTCAAGGCCGAACATCAAAGGCCGGGTGGTCTAACCCAAGACATAGAGATTCCTACTTGGAAGTGGGAAGAAATTAATATGGATTTTGTAGTTGGTTTACCCAAGACTAGAAAAGGTTTTGATTCTATTTGGGTGGTGGTTGATAGGATGACAAAATCGGCTCATTTTCTACCGGTAAAGACAACATATGGGGCGGAAGATTATGCAAGGTTATATATTCATGACTTGGTAAGGTTGCATGGGATTCCTCTATCCATCATATCGGACCGTGGTACTCAATTTACTTCACACTTTTGGAAGTCCTTTCAAAGGGGTCTAGGTACGAGAGTTAAGCTTACTACGGCCTTTCACCCGCAAACGGATGGACAAGCCGAAAGGACTATCCAAACACTTGAGGATATGCTTAGGGCTTGTGTATTGGAGCTTAAGGGTAGTTGGGATGATCATCTTCCATTGATTGAGTTTGCCTATAACAATAGCTATCATTCTAGCATCGGTATGGCTCCTTTTGAGGCTCTCTATGGGAGGCGTTGTAGATCACCGGTTGGGTGGTTTGAGGTTGGTGAGGTGGCCTTGTTAGGACCAGATCTAGTTATGGAGGCTCTTGAGAAGGTTAGGATGATTAGAGAAAGGTTGAAGACGGCCCAAAGTCGCCAAAAGTCCTATGCCGATGTGAGCAGAAGGGCTCTTGAATTCCAAGTTGGTGATTGGGTCTATTTGAAGGTGTCACCCATGAAGGGTGTGGTTCGTTTTGGTAAGAAGGGCAAGTTGAGCCCAAGATACGTGGGTCCTGATAAGGTGATGAGGAGAATTGGCAAGGTAGCTTATGAGTTGGAATTGCCTAGCGAAATGGATTTGGTTCATCCGGTATTTCATGTGTCTATGTTGAGGAAGTGTGTGGGTGATCCGAATGCCATTGTGCCTCGTGATGTTGTGGGTGTTGTTGAAGATAATTTGACCTATGAAGAGGTTCCGGTCCAGATTTTAGATAGACAAGTGAAGAGGTTGAGAAACAAAGATGTGGCTTCCGTTAAGGTCCTTTGGAGAAATCAACAAGTTGAAAGTGCTACTTGGGAGGCCGAAGCGGACATGCAAAGGCGATATCCTTATCTTTTCCACTTCACTCAAGCTTAAGGTATTGATCTAAACCTTTTATAAAATCTCAGGTCTTAAGTTCAGCCACCATGTCATTGCATACATTCATGTTTAAGTTAACAAGTTCATTATGGTTTTACAACTATGTTGAAGTTTTTGAAATGAGGCGTAAGTGCATTGTTGCATCCCTATGTGGGCTGAATTTGCCATGTTTGTGTTTCTCATGTACGTTTCTTTGACATTCGGGGACGAATGTTCCCAAGGGGGAGATATTGAAACGACCCCAAAAATGCCCGAAAATGTGCTTCGAAAACACCTAAAATTGTCATTTCCATATATCTCAAAATTCGTGCATCATTTCGGAAATTCAACTTCATATTCTTATTCAGGGGGTCAAATTGAGTGGGAAATGAGTCTAACCCGAATTTTAGAACAACAGTATCAAAATTCGAAAATCGCAAAAAATGCGATTTTGAGGGTCAACTTTAAAGGGGCATATCTCTCAGCACACAAGGAACTGGAAGGAGCTCAAACTATCAAAATTAAAGCTCTGTGAGTTAGCTTTCCAACGCAATTTGTTTCACCTCATTCCGAGTTAGGATGAAGGAGTTATGACCATTTTCGTAAAACCTGTCCGGCAGAAAATGCAAATTCCAGTAGCCGAAAACACTGTTCACCCGCCTCAATTTTTTTTCTAAGTGTTGGGACGTTTTTTTATAAAAAGGGGACATATCCATACTTAGTCATTTAACTTCAAAACATCCAAAAACTCTCTCTAAACCCTCTCCAAAAATTCCACCAAGATCATCAACCAAATTCAAGGATCCCAAGCTTTAATTCCGGATTCAAGATTCAATCTCAAGCAATTCTCCATTCCAATCTTCATCAAGAATTCTCCAAAGTTGAGGTATGTGGGTTGATTGTGGAAACCTTCCTTTCCACAAGTCCAACCATTTATCCTCTATTTTACTTCAAGTTTATGGGTCCTTATGATCATTTATGAACTCTTGAATTATGGAATTATTACTACACATCCTATTATGGTCTATTTTTGTATATTATCATGAAATGGAATGATTATATGATGTTTATGGTTTTCATGCCTCCATGATCAAATTATGAAGGTTGTTATATATGTATATATATATGTATGTTGTTGGTGGGCTGTTTTATATGGATTTTGAAATTGGTTGGACTTAGTACTCTTGAAACACATGATTTTATTTACATGAACAAGTAGCCCACCATATGTTTGATAAAATGCCATTTATAGAATTCTTATGAAATGGAAGGTCCAATGTACGTCCTATGAGTCGGATGATTATATAAGTATTGAAATGATGATGAAATGGATACATGTATATGATTTTCTCTATATAGTGTGTGAGTCGACCAAGCCTAGCTCGGGGGGTTGTAGGCCCGGGTAACCGTATCAAGGGGTTGGTACCTTGGTTGCCTAGTACGGGGGGTAGTAGGCCCGTATAACCGTATCGAGGGGTTTGTACCTTGGTTGCCTAGTACGGGGGGTAGTAGGCCCGTATAACCATATCGAGGGGTTTGTACCTTGGTCCCTAGCTCGGGGGGTGGTAGGCCCGGGTAACCACATTGAGGGGTTTGTACCTCTTTCGCCTCTCCAAGGGGGTGGTAGGCCTTGGAAATACTATATTGATGGTCACTCACTACACATATACTATGCCCTACTAAATATGATTTTTATATAAGCATCATTATACATATCATCTCATTAATATGCTATCTATCGGGTACGATTATGCATTTTGCCTATGATGTCCATCCCTTGTTGCATTGCATTGCATCCCATATACTTAGTACATTCAAACGTACTAACGCATACTCTATGCCTACATGATGTCACCATGTAGGGACCGGAGCACCGCTTGACCCTCGTCCTCCGCGTGGCTAATACGATTTTCTATCAAGGTTATTGGTGAGTCCTCCATTCCGGGGACGTTGCTTATGATCTTTTGCTATGTATAAGACTTTTCCTTTTAGTTATGTTTTGACTATGAGGGTGAGCCCAGTTGTTTGTCTTGGCCCCCGCTAAAGTACCTATGTTTAGAGGTGGTGTTGGACAAGTTGTGTATTATGTTTGAGCTTGATTCATCTATGGTATTTATGTATCATTTCTTTTTTTTTTCTTTTTCTTGCTCCCTTAGTCACGATTTCCCCCTTGATTATGCTTATCGCTTATGGTCATTTTAATTGCTTCCGCGACCAATGATGTGTAAGATACGCTATGAGGCTTGTTTTGGGTTCCTTCGGGTTCCCCATTCGCCGGTCACTTCTAGGCCCTAGGCTTGGGTCGTGACACTTTGCTACTGATGTGACCGTTTCTCATCATTAATCCGGTTCACCTTATCCTTCGCCCCAGAGATTATTCCTACTGACTTGAATGAAGAGAAAGTAGAGGTGTTGATATCGGGATTGAAGCAATTCAAAAGGGATATATGATGGACAATTGCTGCCATTATTGGTATTCCAACGAAGATTGAATCCACCTATGCAAGACGTTATGAATAAGGATATCATTAAGTTGTTAGATGCTGGAGTTGTATATCCTATTGCTGATAGTAGTTGGGTGTAATATGTGTTAAATAAGAGAGGAATCAGTATGGTTCCCAATGCAAAGAATGAGCTTGTTCCAATGAGGCTGGTGACTAGTTAGAAGTTTGTATGGACTACCGTTAGTTCAATGTGTGGACTTAGAAAGATCACTTCCCAATGTCGTTCATAGATTGAATGTTAGATCGTCTTGCTGGAAAGGGTTGGTACTATATTCTAGATGGTTATTCGGGCTACAATCAGATCTCCATATCTCTAGAAGACCAACACAAAACCACTTTCACTTGTCCTTATGGGACTTTTGCTTTAAAGCAAATTCCATTCAGGTTGTGTAATGCGCCAACAACGTTTCAGCGTTGCATGATGTCAATATTTCTGATATGGTGGATGATATTGAGGTTTTTATGGATGATTTCGCAGTAGTTGGTGACTCGGTTGATGATTGCTTAGTACATTTAGGTAAAGTGCTGAAACGGTGTGAAGAGTGAAATACTGTGCACAATTTGGAGAAGTGTAACTTCATGGTGAATGAGGGTATAGTTCTGGGCCATAGAATTTTGCAGCAAGGAATCAAAGTTTAAAGACCAAAAGTTCAAGTGATAAAAAAGCAACAACTATCCATCTCTGTAAAAAGGTGTTAAAAGTTTTCTAGGGCATGTAGGTTTTTATAGGATATTCATAAAGGATTTCTCAAAAATTCCAAACCCATTGAGCAAACTACTCAAAAAGGAGTCGAAGTTTGAGTTTGATGATGCTTGTCTGAGAGAATTTGAAGGGGTGAAAGAGAAGTTGCCTTCCGCACCAATCATTATTTCAGCAGATTAGGGACAACCGTTTGAAGTTGTGTGTGATGAAAGTGGGGTGGCACTTGGAGTAGAATTTGGGTAGAGGCGAGAGAAGATTATTCATCCTATATACTATGAGAGCAAACTTTGAATGTTGCTCAAAAGAACTATACAGTTACTGAACAAGAATTACTTGTTGTAGTCTTCACATTTGAGAATTTTAGATCCTACTTGCATGGCACTAAAGTCATTATGCATACTGATTATTCGTCATTGAGGTACCTTATGGCAAAGAAGGATACAAAACCAAGACTAATTAGATGGGTATTGTTGTTGCAGGAATTTGATTTTGAAGTCAAAGATAGGAACGGGACAGAAATTAGAAGAAGAGGAAATGATGAAGTTAGATGATGGAGTTGAGATAAATAATGTGTTCCCCGATGAACATGTATTGGATGCTTCTTTTAATCTTATACCTTGTTTCGCAGATTTTGCCAAGTATTTTGCAAGTGAGTTGGTGACTACGGATCTTTTGTTCCACCAAAGGAGAAAATACATGTCAAATGTGAAGAATTTTTCCTTGGAAGAGCCTTGTTTCTTATAAGTGTTGATGGGATTTTTCTCCGTTGTGTTCCCAAGGGTGAGATGATGAGTATATTAGAGGCTTGTCATTCTTCTCTTGTTGGTGGACATCATAGTGGTATCCGGACCGCCCATAAAATCTTGTAGTGTGGGTATTACATGCCTACTATTCACTAAGGAGCTCATGATTTTGCCAAGTCTTTTAATCATTGTCAAAGAGAAGGAGGTATTTCAAGGAAGCAAGAACTCCCAATGAATCCTATATTGGTGATTGAGTTGTTTGATGTTTGGGGTCTTGACTTCATAGGTCTATTTATAAGTTTGAATAAATGAAGTACATACTCATAGCGGTTGACTATGTGTCTAAATGGGTTAAAGCTATTGCACTTTTAAATAATGAAGGGAAGAGTGTCACCGTGTTTCTGAAAAGGAGTATTTTCTTTAGATTTGGTACACCAAGGGTGATAATTAGAGATGGAGATTCTCACTTCTGTAATAAGTTATTCAAGGCGTTTCTTGAGAAGTATGGCGTTCCTCACAACATAGCAATCCCTTATCATTAGCAGTCTTGTGGGCAAGTTGAAGTATCAAATAGAGAGATTAAACAGATCCTTGCAAAGACTGTGATTGTGACCAAAACTGATTGGTCAAGAAGGCTTGACGATGCTCTATGAGCCCATCACACTACATTCATGACTCCCATAGGTATGTCCCCCAACTAACTTCTATTTGGGAAGTCTTGTCATTTTCTTGTGGAGTTAGAGCACAAAGCGATTTTGGCACTCATGAAGCTGAATTTGAATTGGGATGCCGCATCAAGTAAAAGATTGAATGAGATTAATGAGCTCAATGAGTTTCACCTAAAAGCATATGAAAGTTCAGCCTTGTATAAGGAAAGGATGGAAAAGTAGCATTATCAAAAGATTGAAAAGTGTGAGTTTGTTCCCTGAGATTTGGTACTATTTTTCAATTTAAGGCTGCTCTTGTTTCCTGGCTAGCTCAAGTCCAAATAAATTGGGCCATTCAAAGTGGTACAACTATTTTCTCACGGAGCGATTGAACCAGAGAACAATAAAGGAACAAGGTTCAAGGTGAATAGTCAAAGGATCAAAATCTACATGGGGAAATCGGAAGAAGTCAAAGAGATTATAGAAGAATAGGATGTTGATGAAGTCTGAGTAATCAAGGGGTCTGTGTTACGACTCGGAAAACTAGTAGGTGAAACTAGATCCTTATATGAGAGTTTTTGAGTTTGATGTGGGGTTTAGAAGTGTAAACTGGTTTCCCAAACTTAGGTTGAGGGGTTTAGGGGTTAAATGTCAAGGTATGGCCCCCCAAGGACCAACCAAGGTTCCTTGAGGGGGACCCTAAGCCTAACCCCCAAGACCCCCAAACCTGCCAAAACTCCCAAAAAGAGGGCCACCTATGGATGGCACCTATAGCCAGTAGGTGGACCCATGCCCTGTAGGTGGGGGTCGTGGGTAAGTACCTCAAAATTAGGCTCAAGTCCACCCACCTACCTACCTGCAAGATGGTGTGTAGACCCACCTACGGTCTGTAAGTCATGGGCGTAGGTGGGGGGCCGTGTTGCTGTCCAATCTTGGCCAAGGGAGGGGCAATTTAGGAAATTCCTTTTAAGGTTAGTTTGAAGTGAGGTTTTTTTATATTGATTATTTAAACCTAAATAAGTACCTTTAAGCTAATAACCAACCATTTACTTCATAAATCACAACTACCCAAGTCCATAACTAACTTTACCCAAAGTCTTCTCCCAAAAACTCCATTGAAGAAGATCAAGTTAGAGCTTGAAGAAGGGGGATTTATTTCACGATTTTGATTGTATTTCTTCATCTAAGGTATGGTAGTCTTGATTCATGGAATGCTTTCATCCATGAAGCCCTCAAACTTTCAATTTCAAAAAAGCAAATTCTCCAAAACCTAGGGTTTTCATTCCAAGTCATGATTTTTTTCTCAAAACATTTTCAATGGTTTAATTATCATATATTAAGATTGAATTGATGTTTTATTATGGTTTTATGATAAAATCTCCCATGAATCCATGAATTCCCATAACCCTAATTTATGATTATGTGATGTGAGTGAATTGTAGTAATATGAATACTATGTAATTGTTCGTCTAGTAGTTTAATTACTTGAATTACATTATTTTACAAGCCTAATTGTTGTAATTCTAGGTGTGTTGGTGAATTATGATTCATGATCCTTGGAGGGCAAATTATTGAGGATTGTTGTATAATCATGATGTTTGTGTACATGTTTTGTGAATACATTGAAAGTATTGTGATCATGACTATAAAGTAATGATAATGGTTTTGTGTTGAAAGGTTATTCACTGCACACACATTAATGAATGAAGTATGAATGAAGTTTTCGATGGTTATGTTAATGATGATGTGCTGGTTGAAAAATTATTCTCAATTGTACACTTATGAATGATAATGACATGTTGTTAATGGTTTTCTCACAATATGGAGATTCTTAGTTGAAAGACTATTTTCACCTTTGAATCTATGAGCTATCTAATGAATAAATGTTGGGATTGAGATGGATACTCATATGTGAGTTGAGGCGGGGTATCTAGTAACTATCTCTTATTCCCATAATAATGAACTAAGGTAATGAATGTCAAGTACTCCATGGGGAATAATCTTATGCACCGAGTGGATATTGATTTAGATGGATACTCAACGTGAGTTCAAGTGGGATATCTAGTAACAATCTCTTGAGATGGATGACCATACGTGAGTTGAGGCGGGGTATCTAGTAGCAATCTCCTTCTCCTAAAACTATGTGCCCACATAGGTTATTAGCTAGTGGATCCACCTAAGCTAAATGTTAATGGTCCTACCTTAGGCAAGTAGGAATCCCTTATTCGGTGTGGGTAACATTGGGATTCTATGATTTTCTCACTTGGTCTATGTCGGTTATGGCTTACCCCCACAATGAATGATAATGAACTATGGCTTCTCAAGAATACACTACTTAGTGTGGGTGGGGGTATGTGACTTCATCTATGCATTGCACAAGTAGGCTTTGAGAGTAGTCATGGTAATGTCTTTAATGTTATAATATCTAATGAAATGAATGTGCTTATAATGATGCTAATGAGAATGTTGACATGAAGGCTAAATGTAATAATGAATGCTTAATTTGGATTATTAATATGAGTTACTTTCCTTGCCATGACTTATTAAATGTGAATATTCCTTGTCTAATGAGTATTGACTAAAGATGAGAATGAAGAATGGTAAGTATGTTATGGTGGCCTCAAAGTAGTACTTAGTATGTGTGGTATTATGGGATGCCATCCATACATTGCACAAGTATAACTTAGGGTTACTTAAGATATGGTTCTAATGTGTTATAATGACTTATATGATGATTGTGCTTGAGACTTATGTTTTTATACCAAAAGTGCATGATGATCCTCAAACTTGTTAAAGGCATGGTTTTCAACCAAAAATGTCCTTTTTAACATGATTTTTGCATGGCTATCATACTAAGTGCATTTTTGTACTAACCCATATTTCCTCTACATTTTTACAAAGTGTAGGTTCCGGATCTTCAGGTGATTTTTATGGTTCAAAGCTTGGA
Organism: Solanum stenotomum; assembly: GCF_019186545.1. Classification (NCBI taxonomy): domain Eukaryota; kingdom Viridiplantae; phylum Streptophyta; class Magnoliopsida; order Solanales; family Solanaceae; genus Solanum; species Solanum stenotomum. Next base: position 25,187,843 of record NC_064290.1, on the reverse strand, counting down.
TTGACTATTCTCCAAAGCTAGTGGTGAGTCCTCATGGTTCGAGGACGAGAGTTGATCATTTCTAGTTTCTTTCATGTCATTTTATGTTTTAGACTATGTTGAAGGGTTGTGATCCTATTATTGATTCAATGTTGTATTAGATGACCTTGTGAGACAAAGTTAGACTTTCGCTATTTTAAATAAAGACTTCGATTGTATGGATAAAAGTTTTTAAATTCCATACCATTTTTTTATGTCTTATTCTATGAATGTTATGAGGCTTGTATGAGGCTCTTCGAAGTCTTGTACATCGTGTTACGTCCGGGGTGTAGGCTCGAGTTGTAACAAACATGGTATTAGAGCACAAGATTTTGGGATGGTTTTTAGGATGATGTCTCATAAGCCACGTCTAGTAGAGTCTTGTTCAAATTGTGAAGCGCGCCACATTTATGAATGAGAGGCTATAAGATGTTAGGAAACTACATTTTTTTCATTATTCTTAAGTCATCCCATAGAGTTTAACTCTACAAGTCCATCTCTTAATCCGTCTTTTGTGTCTTCAGGATATGAATACACGAAGGGCTAACACAAGGAGAATGGAGGGCAACAATGTCAATAAAGAAGCTCCTCAAGAGAATGAAGCTCCTCAAGTGAACCAAAATCCTTAAGGGAATCAAGCTCCAATTAACCCTCAGGCCATGTCGAATGAGGAAGTTAGGTCGACTCTTCTAATGATGGCTCAAGTCGTGACTACTCAAGCCCAAACTATGATGGCCCAAGCCAATAGGGATGGTGGGACTCATGTGAACCCTAATGTGAGCATTACGACTTCGAGATGGAGGAATTTTCCTAGGATGAACCCCCCTGAGTTACTTAGTTCCAAGGTGGAAGAGGATCCCCAAAGGTTTATTGATAAGGTCTGCAAGATACTTTGTGCTATGGGGTGTCTTCGGAGGAGAAGGCGGAGCTAGCCGCCTACCAACTAAATGATGTATCTCAAATTTGGTATGAACAGTGGAAGGGTGACATGCCATTAGGAACGGGTGCCATAAATTGAGAGGTGTTCAAAGAAGCATTCCTGGATAGGTTCTTCCCTCTAGAGTTGAGGGAATGAAAATTGCAAGAGTTCATAAACCTACAACAAGGTGGTATGAGTGTGAAAGAGTATTCCCTTAAGTTCACCCAACTATCCAAATATGCTCCAACAGTGGTGGCAAACTCGAGGGCTAGAATAAATAAGTATGTGATGGGAGTGTCTGACTTAGTAGTTGATGAATGTCATTCGGCAATTCTTATTCCAAGTATGAGTATTTCAAGTCTTATGGTCCATGTCGAAAAAATTGAGGAGCAAAAGCTCAAGCGAATGAATAGGGAGGTGAAAAGAGCTAGAACCGGTGATGGGAATTCCTCAAGTGCTAGGTCCGAAAAACAAGGTCAACCAAGGTTCAAAAAGAGATCCTCCAACCAAGATTCCCCAATGGTCAACAAGGATAGTGTGTCTAACCCTAAATATCAAGGAGGAAATGGAGGCGGTTTTTCTTTCGAAAGATCTACATATGCCAAATGTGGGAAGCAACATTTGGGTAAGTGCCTAGCCGGCATGGATGGTTGCTTTGGGTGTGGAAAGAAAGGTCATAAGATGAGAGATTGCTCGACACTCATGGTAAAAGCTCTTGATGGCACAGTTCCCATTCCACCAAATTATGGTCGCTTCTATGCACTCCGGTCTAGAGAGGACAAAGGAGCCCTTTCGGATGAAGGCACCGTTATGTTGATAATTCCTTATAGATGTAAATGTTTTATTAAGGTCCCTATGCTATTTGCTAGATTTTCATGTTAGCCTTAGTATGGGTTTACTCCCACGGGGGAGATGGTATGCTTAGAAGGTAAGATGGTTGAGAGTTCTGATATCCTTATCTCTTTCTTCTATTCCTATTCAAGCTTAAGACAAAGAGTACCTTGTGACTTGTTTCATGCTTTGGAGTCATGTGTAAATTATGTGTTTCCATGGTCTCCTTATGTTATGCATGTTCTTGATGAATTATTGTATAATGAGAAAATGAGTTGTTATGATTTTCATTCCTCATGTTGATGTGCATTTAGTATGAGTTGCCTATATACTTCATGAGATGAATTGTTGCACATGCTTAGATGTGCTTTTGAGAGTAATTGCATAATTTGCTTCATGATGTTATGATGAGCAAGCTTTGAGTTGGAGAAGGTAATTCCTCCAATGATATGAGAAATGTTGAAGTTTTCATGCATAATGTGTTGTTGATATAGTTCCTACTTCCTTGTGTTGCATTGAGTATATTGAGATGGAGTTGATGTTTCCTACTCATTTTGTGCATTGTTATAATGTTTCATGCATGAAGGGCTACTAGTCTTGAGTATTTAATTCCAACAAGTGTTTAGACATGTCATTCGAGGACGAATGTTCCCAAGGGAGAGATAATGTTACGACTCAGAAAACTAGTAGGGGAAACTAGGGCCTTATGTGAGAGATTTTGAGTTTGATGTGGGGTTTAGTAAAATGGTTTCTCGAACTTAGGTTGAGAGGTTTAGGGGTTAAACATCAAGGTACGACCCCCTAAGGACCAACCAAGGGTCTTTGAGGGGGACCCTAAAGCCGAACCCCAAGACCCCCAAACCTGCCAAAACTGCCCAAAAGAGGGCCACCTACGAATGATACCTACGACCAATAGATGGACCCACGCCCCGTAGGTGGGTTTTTTGAACCTTGAACTCTTGATTTGCGGTTGAAATCAAATACATTTATATAAATTGTGTTGAAATCATTATTGTGTGCTAGTTTGCCTATTTTAGTTTCGAAATCATGCCTAAATTGCTTAATATATTGATTTCTCAAATTTTGTTCTTTAAAATTGATCATAAGTTTTTGGGTACGGTAATTTGTTGTTGGGTCTAGTCGGGTGAAGTCTAAGTAACCCCAATTGTGTTGAATGACGTACTTTGCCCAATGATGGAGTGTTTCACATCATTCTTAAGGGTAAAAGTCGTCAAATAGCCAATTTTGGCCAAACCGGGGGAAGTCTGAGTACCCCAGTGGCATGGTTCGAATGGATCTAAGCTTAATTGAATAAGTTTGTTATTTGATTTTGTTTTTGAGGGCTGGGGTCTTGAACTTGGGAAACGAGGTTTAAATTTGGCATGTTGGGCAATTCGGTGAGCTGGGTCGAGCTCGCCAAACCACTCGGCGGTTCGCCAATGTCTCCTTTGATCGCCCTTAATTTCGTGTTTTGGCTAGAATAGAGTCTATGACTTTCGGCGAGAAGCTTGAGCTCGCCGAGTTCACTCGGCGACTAACCGAAAGTCTCCATTGATCATATTTTTTGTGCTCCTAACTCCTAAAACACACTATAACTTTCGGCAGGCTAGTCTGAGCTCGCCGAGTGGTGTCGATGATTTGCGAAAAGGCCCTGTATATCACCGACCTGTGTTTTTTCTGGGATATTTTCAAGCGAGTCCTTTCGGCGAGCCCGATCTAGCTCGCCTAAGTGACTCGGCGACTCAACGATCGGTTCAATGAATCTTTCTGCAACTTGAACTCTACCAATTTTCTTGAATTGTTTCTAACTTTTCCCAATGTGTTTTGCAGATATGGCTGGACCAAAAGTAGTAGGACGAGACATGCCGCCCCGCAAGAGGGAAAAAAGAATCACTATCAATGAGGATGCAAATGCATCCAAAGTAAAGGCAACAAAACTTCCTACCATAGGTGGGAAGGGTAAAGGAAAGGGAAATGTGACTGCTCCTGAGTCACCAGAGGTCAGCTTCGATAGTGAGGGAGTGTATGCCACTCACCTCACTACCTTTAAGAGTGAGGGAGAGCACCAGGACCCTCAGGATGACATCTCTGAGCCTGAGGATACGCAGTTGTTATTGGCACGAAGACCTGAGCTGCGTTCCAAGAGGATGCATGATCAGTCTAGGATCAGGGTGCCTGAGACCCCTACTCCTCCTCTTGTCCCAGATCAGGCTGTGGTCCCAGCACCACCTGCACATGGTCCTCCTCCCCGGTCTATGAATAGACTAAAGGCTGAGGGACTAAGGACCATCATTGAGGAGAATAGGTTATCTACATATGGAGTGATTGACTGATATCCAGAGATCTGGCGCACCTTAAGGTCCCACAAGTTCTAAATTTTCACTAAACCCCATGGCCCTTACATTCCTAATTGGATCCAGGAGTTTTACACTGCCTACGTCACTCTAGTGCCACAAGGAAAAAGAAAGGCCACTACATTTAAGCCAGTACACTTTGTGGTTGTCTAGGGAAAGAAAGTGAAGTGTGACAGTGATGAGATTAATGCAGTTTTGGAGTGCACCAACAACATTTCAGATGACTACCAATACATGATCAAGAAAAAATCCTTGAAATCTATGAAAAAATGGTTAGCCCCTCTTTTATCTGACGGTACTCAAAGGTGGATCGAGGCTGGAGTCCCTATAGAGAAGAAAGACCTAAATATGGCAACAAGGTACTGGTTTGGATTCATTAGCAGCATGTTCATGCCGTCCCATAATGAGTCTATCCTCCGCCACACGAAGGCATCCTGTCTTGGTTTCATCATTGATGGGACAAGTCTCAACTTGGGTATAATCATTGGGGATGAGATGGTCATGAGGGCTAGGCAGCATCAAACGTTTCTCCCTTTTCCGATATTGATCACCAAGTTGTGTTGGTGAGCTCGAGTGCCCTTTGATGAGAAGAAAGACATGGAAGTGATTCCCACATCTTCTACCGACATCCAGTGCATTAAGGCCGAGTACTTGAAGGATGAGGCTGAGAAGAAGAAGGCAGTCCCGGTGGATACTTCCTCGGTTGTTGACACTGAGACACTACCTACAGAGGTAGTATTGCCTACTCCGGCCCCTAGGACTTTAGGTATCCCGAGTACTACCCTTTCCATAACTCTGAGTTATTCTACCGCTCCTCTGGCTCCTAGGTTTATTGCTAGTATTGTTGTATCTCGACCTCCACTCACCCAGGCTGCGATACTACGGATGGGACATCTAGCCAATTATGGTGATAGGCATGCCTCCAGGCTAAAGGCTGCAGTCCTTGGGATGATTGAGAGTGTTGTCGCCGCTGCTGTGACACCTCTTAGAGAGTCTATTGATGCCCTCACGGCAAGGATAGAGGTGTGCGAGAGAGGTCAAAGAGCCACTGATGAGGTAACGGCCCTAAAGGCCGCTATTGCTAGGTTGAGGAAGGACGTGTACCAGTTGAAGTCCACAGATATGTCTACGATTTTTGGGACTATGGAGATCCTTGATATGCCAGCTAATTCTGATGTGCCTCCGGCTACCACCAGATATATTGTTCGAGCTGATGAGGTGGATGTTGCTGAGTCTGAGGAAGAGACTAATGAGAAGCAGCTCGGTCTCCAAGAGGAGACCACATATATAGGCCTTACAAAGGTTGAGGACATTATGGTGCATTTAGTCGTGCATATTTCATTGGCAGATACGTCCATGGCGGGCTCTAGTGGGGCCAAGGTCGTTACCTCGGACACTGATGCCCAAGATCAGAGTGTTGCACCGGACACTGATGCCCCGATAGATGGAGCGACTGTGTAGGCATGATTCTTCTTTACCTCCGTCTTTTTCGTCTTTATTGACTTTTGATTATTTTTGTTGCATTTGAGGACAATTGCATTTTGTTTGTCGTGGGGTGAGATATTTTCATACCTACCTCTTGTGACTATATTTTGTGTATATTTTAGGTTTTTTTGGTTTAAAATTGTGTATTGATTCTATCTTGTGGATGATTGAACTTGTGGCTCCTTGTTTTGAATGGAAATGGTTTTTGACCAAATTTTAAAAAATATTACCACCTCTTGTGTGTTTTATTGTGGTTGTTCTTATGCAAATTTAAGTATTGGTAATGATCAATACCGATGACTTGAATAGTGCTCTTAATCGAACAAAAATGAATGCGCGGCTATGATGAGGCCAAATGAAGTTTCATAGACAATATGTGAAATTTTTCCATTTCGTTGTGACTAGTCGGTTATCGAATGAAGTCTCTTGTGATGAACATTGCACACTAGCTCAAATGAGTCTCGTTTTATATTGGTGTCAATGTCTTGTGTGATGAGCTTACTGTGAACGTTGTGTGATGGCACCTAGAATTTGCCCCATTGGTCCGGTTGACTAAGTGATGCAATCTCTTGAAATGATCTTAGGCAACGATTTTGAGGGGTGAAACAATTTGACAATATACCTCTTTTGTGGCCAACCTTGTGAGATGTGTGAACCTTGCTTGAACCCCATTTGAGCCTTATCATTTTTTTGGAAGAAACTTGAGCAATTGTGACCTCTCTTTGTCCATTCACCCATAATCCTCATGAAGCGTGGTTTGTTTGAATAGCCAACTTAGGACAAAAGCCTAAGTTGGGGGTGTGGTGAAAAGAGAAGGTAAATCAAGAAGTGTAAAAAAACTCCCCCTTCTAGCAATGTTCTTGAAAAAGATGGAACCCCTCCATATAAAACAAAAGAGAAAGAAAAGAAGAAAGCAAAAGAAAAAGAATGAAAAATTTGTGAAATAAAGTTATGAATGTTGCAAAAGAAATATGGTGTCCGGTATTCCATTGGATGTTGACTAATGGGGTGAATTTTGAGCATGATTCAAATGTTGAAGAAAATGAAGAAAGTGATGTTCAGACCACATTTCATGATGGTAGCAGCCACTGAGCCTAAATGACCATGCGTCTATACTCAGCCCTATTACAAGCCTTGAAAAGACTTTTTGGATCTTGAGTGAGCTAAAACGTATGCTGATTGGAAAATAAGGGCAAACGTATGGGTGAAGTCATGCATGTGTTCATATTTGTGAGTGTGAGAGTTGTATGTGATTCCGAAACTATAAATTGCTGAAGAATTGTGTGTGAATATGGAATCATCTTTGTTGTGAGGGCATTTGAGTACCTTTGTTGAGCGTGAACTTACATTTGAAGCAAGTATTGTGAACTTGAGCATCTTTGATAATGGTAAGTCATAGCTTGAATCTTTGAGTGCACAATTGATCCTTGCATGAGTAAGTTGAGTCTTGTTGTGTGCATTCATGATTGAATCTTTTGTAGGACTGTTTGAGACATCCTTTTTGAAATGTTGAACTTGAGTTTTACTTGAGAACAAGTAAAAGTTTAAGTTGGGGGTGTTGATGTGTCCTGGATTTGGACTCATTTAGGGATTTGTTTATACAGATTTAATGTCCTCAAATGCTTAATTTGTTCGTTACGGCGGTTGTGGGTACCTGCCATTCAGAGATGCTATCAGAGTAGGAAAGTTAGCCAAGTTCTCCTGCCTAGTTTAGATAAAGCACCCCTTATCGCCCCACGACATCTGGCTAGGACACAAAGCTTATTCTATTCCAAAAATAGCGGATTCTATAACAACATTCTGCCTTTTCGAAGACAGAGAACTCATGGCACACACTTGGCCCTTTGCCTTAGAAAGAGTTCAACCCATTTGAAAGAGGAAAGGGGAGTAGGCATAGTACCGGAAAGTACGGATTCGGGGTTCATCCCTCAATCAAGTGCTACATGAAAGTCAGGATAGATTCCACTTTCAGTTAGTACGTACCTTTTTTTTTAGCAAGAACTCTTAATCGTTCGTATCCCATACCTATGGGCTACTTCACTAAGACGATGGTCGGAGTTTACCAGCTGCTTTGATAGAAGCAGGTTAAGAAAGATAGCTGAAAGTGCTAGTATAAGGAAGAGATTCTATGGATGGAAAGAGGCCCTTCCTTGCTTTCATGGTTTCGGCAATAAAAGTCAAATGATTCTTTATTTAAGTTTAATAATAAAGTAAAGGAAATCGGCCTGCTCTTCTCTCTTTTCTCTATTGAACTATGGAAAACACTTTGTAGTTGTGACACGGATTCACCACAACTTATGACTTCGCCAATGGGGCAAACGAAGGCTAACCCGTTCTGGTTGTTATGACTGGCCAGAATCGGTAGGTTCTTTCAGTGCGCTTTGGTCCTTCTTACAGAGATTATTCTTTGTATAAGTTATGAGCCATCCAAGGAATGAGCCTCCCTAGAGTAAAATCCCGTGGACTACAAGGAAAAGATAGAATCTCGCCCGACAACAGCAGTTGATTCAATAGCACATGGTCTTGGAAAGAACCTTTCATTCGATGCTTCTAATTCAACTCCCAGACAACCAAGAAAGTATGCGCGAAGATAGGGTTAGCCCCTGCGGCAAGCATTGTCCAGGAACGATTATCCAGGAACTGGAAGATGGTAGGCATGACACGCCTAAATCCCCCACAATCAATCCACAAGGTTTCAGGCGACTGGAGCAACCTTTGAAGGAGCTCGACCTTGTTCATCCTTTCAGCTAAGTATCCCATTTTTTCCTTGAGGGGAGCTGAGATTAAAAATATGTGGGCCTTCATCGCCTTAAGGCAATCTATCCAAAGAGCCTACCTTATAATAGATTCAGCTAAAGCCGCGCTTGGAAGATTGCTTTCTCAATCATGAATCCGAGCTTACTACTTGAATCACGAAAGGCGCTTTTCTCACTATCTATTCAATTTAAAATGCTCACTTATGAAATCAAGCTAATAAGGCCAAAAACAGAGCATGGAGTCCACTGGCATGAGAATCAAGCGAAGTAGAGATATAAGCGGATCCAAAGAAAAGAAGCAAGACGACTACTTCCATCCCTCTCCTTAGACTGACAGTACTACAAGAAAGAAATAAGACAGAAATAAGGCGATTATTACCTAAAAGAATAATGTGAATTAGAATAATAATACCTCACAAAGAAGGTAGATGAATTGCTTAGCCAAGACTATCTCGACCTTAGCTTTCTTATATATTTAGATTCCCGTTCATGATCCTAGCCCCGGAATCAATTCACTCCAGCGCCTTCTCAGTCTTCTTGCATCTTTCCAGCCTTTCAAATTGACTAAGCGCTAAGCCTACTTGTGAAGAGAGGGGTCGTCGGGCTATTACAGAGTGAAGGAAGGTGGGAAGGTGTCTTGTCTTGGCCTAGGCCTACTTGGGTCAACACCCATAAAGTGTTGAATATCATTATAGTTTGTTTTTAGTATATATCTTTCTTTTATTTAATCTTGAGGTTTTTTCTAAGAATATTGTATATAGTGTACATAGTATATGTACTTTATTGTCTAATAGACTTCTCTCTTTAGTAAGATTTTTCTTTTCATAATCATAATGTTTCCTTATGATTTTCTTTTTCTAAAAACATAAGTACGATTTTTAATAAAAATCCTTTCTGGTTTGCTTTAGCTTTTCCAGCATTCACCGCTCCTTCAATAGCCTTTTGCGTGGATCCTGCACCTGCGCTTCCAGACCTCAACGAGATTCCAGTAGGCCTTTCTCCTGCGAAAATAGCCCAATTGCATCAGGAGACTGAAGAGAAAGCCACCCAGTGTGGCAAGCTCTTGCAAGAAATTTGTGGGCAGGCAAAAGAACTTGTTGTCAGTCAGGGAGGAGCACAGGGCGAGCTCACGCTCGAGAAATTCGTAGACGCCATTAGGTATCTTGCAGACGTGGATGAGTTGCCGGAAGAGGAGCGAATCCCCACTCTCATTGAGTTCAGGGCCCCAATCAATAATAAAGACTCGCCCATTTGGTTTCATATAGATAAAGAAATGAAAAGATGGGGGGGTCGTGGTCTATGCTAAATTCTTTTTCTTAGATAGAATGAATGGAAAAGGAGTGCTTGTGTTGTGGTTTTCGTAGTTGCAAGAATTATTTTTCGAGAAAAGGTCCCCTCTTTCAATATCATGATTGGGTCGACCTGGCCAGATCATAAGTGAATAGAAAAAAAATGTACATAGCTGTTCCAACTGAAATACTTGGAATAATTCTACCACTTCTACTAGGAGTAACCTTTTTAGTGCTAGCTGAACGTAAAGTAATGGCTTTTGTGCAACGTCGAAAGGGTCCTGATGTAGTGGGATCGTTTGGATTGTTACAACCTCTAGCAGATGGTTTGAAATTGATTCTAAAAGAACTTATTTCACCAAGTAGTGCTAATTTCTCCCTTTTAGAATGGCTCCAGTGGCTACATTTATGTTAAGTCTAGTCGCTCGGGCCGTTGTACCTTTTGATTATGGTATGGTATTGTCAGATCCGAACATAGGACTACTTTACTTGTTTGCCATATCTTCGCTAGCCGTTTATGGATAGTCTATTTTTTAGAGCGAGCGTGAATTGGATGATTCAACAAACAATTCATCAGTTGTTGAATCATGCCATTTTGATGATTCAACTTTCTTCCTTCTCAGGTATATTCTAATATCACTCTTTCAGTGTTTAAAAAATGCTTCAGCTGAGGAATCATGCTATTTACATGATTCAACTTACTCTTCTCAGGAAGCTCCTAATCTCACTGGCAGTTGAATCATGTCATTTAGGTGATTGATTCCACTTACATCAGTATATGTAATATGAATACTAACATCATAGGAAGGAATTTTGACTATTTTGTAGGGCTGCTCTCTTCTACGTCGACAACTATGTGCTAAAGGCTGCGAAATAAGAGCGGTAAGGCTTTCTGGATTCAACCCATTTTTTCTGGGCCTTGAATATTAAGCCCAATCTGTGGTTTTGTCATACAATAAGATCCAATTTGTTTGGACTCATTAGGTTTGGCCCATTACCTTGAGTTAGGCCGAAAGTGTACACCTTTTGTCATGAAGATGTGATCTTATCCACCGATGGGTCCAGGCCTCATGCTTCGAGTTGTGAGGAAATCCATAGACAGGAACGATTTGGTTCCAGATGTCATGCTTTGTCTTTGCCAAGTTGAATAAAGCAGTTCGACTGCACGCATGTTTGGGTTTTTAGGTGAGTTCCATGCATCCAATCCATTTGTAGCAGAATTTCCACATATATAGGGGTAAGACTCAGATTAGATATTATATAGAAGCACCCCCAACCCCCTTCTTTTTCCTTCATTCGAGTAGGTCCGCTAACTGGAAAGTTAGGTCAACAGAAAGGTTCCATCCTCCAGGAATGTCGTAGAACAGCCGAAAGGCGATGACATTCCTTGTGGCAAGAGTCGACCTCTAGGGTATCGAGGAAGGTTGGAGAATATAGGTTACATAGTTCATCAGTCCAAGTCTCAGAAGATAGACTCCTACACCATCCATTCTTCTAGTATGAACCAGTTAAAGAGCATACATCGTAGAAGACGGACCTAACTTTTCGCCATTGCTTAGAGTCAAGTGGCCCAAGGGCCCCCTTTCTTTGCCCCTTGGTTCGCTAGCTGACTTGCCAACCCTTGGATTCTCGAACTCTAAGAGCGGATTCTGGAATTTGTTGACATCCGATTCGATGGCATCTGTTCGCTTTCTACCCTTTGCAAGCGTTCTACTAACTCGATGGACAAAGTCAAGGAACTACTTTGCCTCGTCATTGACTTGGATCACATCATCCTGAACTTTTGATCCTATGTCGTCTAGCTTTCTTGGTGTTGTGGGTCTCAGTCTTCTAATGTCAGCTCTCTGGCAGGCCAATCGATCTCTGCTTGATTGGCCCTAACTGCATGATAGATCTGACGAAGATTCCCATGTAGATCTGAAAAGCTGAACCAAATGGGAATCCTAGGTATAGGCAAGGTTGGGAGGGATGAGAGAGCAAGCTGGCGTGGGGGGCAAAGGCAAGAACATCCAAGCAAATCAAGCCCGGCAGGGTATGATGAAAAGCTCTCACCAGGATTGTCTTTCTAGATCGATTGATCAACATTTCCCTCTTTGTGATAGCTGAGAAGCATTTTAAATAGTTTTCGACAATGAGAGAGTTCCAACAAAAATGCAATCTTCTCCAACGGAAGTTAACGTGGAGGTTCCACCGGCACCGTGTTTTGAAGGTCACGATCATCGGAGAAATCAATGGAGTGTTTCCTTCCGTAATGGGGGAAATCCCTTATTCTAAGGAAATCTTTTTGGTAAGAAAGCCTGTCCTAGAAGGAAGCCTGCCCGCAAAAACTCTGGTTAAGTGCTTTCCACCGCAACCGACATAACATAAAGAAAGAAGGAACCGGTCCCCATGGTCACCTTCGTTCGTAAGGTAAAAACGAATATACATTCTTGTCTTGGACCAGGTGACGCACATGACCAGTCAAGAAAGTTCTTATTTTTTTATTTCACTTTCGCTACGGCTACAGTCAAGTGGCTCCCCCTTAACAAGACTCCCTCCCACCAGAAGAAAGATTGATCGCTTTCGGTAACCTAGGGCTCCATTGCGTGTGCTCGAGGTAGAAGTTTTTTTAGAATGATGTGAATGGGAAAAATACCATAACTGGTAGCGAATGCTTTTGAAAAGATTTGAAGGTAGAAGGTTGTTTCCATCTAGCTCCGGAAGCATTGTCTGAAGTAATAAGAAGAGGGAAGTGACCACTCTGAAGTTCTTTTTCTTTGATTCCAATGACCAATATCGTACAAGACGGAAGTTATGAGCGATAGCGAAGATAGTTATAGGTCTTAGATTAGAGTGCCAGTACCCCTCAGGAAAAAGGAAACCTAGCTATTCTTTTTGTTCTTAAGTAAGTATAAGAGCAACATTTACGAAGGACGAGAGAAGAAGTTGTTGCAAATAGTTTGACCTATGGATTCTCTCTTCCTCAAGCTAGTACCAAAAAGCCTATTCCTTATGACTTCTAGGCCTTCTGCCTCTAAGCAAACTGAACCCACGGAACTCCATTTGCTTTGTCTCTGGATCGACTCAATCAATGAGAACCACATCAAAATGCTTCTGGCATGCCAAACAAGGTAAGCGATCGATTCTCTTTTCCAAAGTCAAATGCTACTGTACTGAGCCAAAGCTTCATGCGCTTCTTGAATTGCAATCATTGAGTTCAGATTCAGAGCTGACTGAATGGCTTCATCTTAATGAATAGAAGAATTACCTCTTAGGGTTGGTTAAGGGGGAACTTCTGTCAATTCCATGACCTGACTGATTTCAGACTGGAATGAACCATCCAAGAAATCTTTCGCCCTAAGTAAGGTCTAACTTGCTTTCTCCCGGGATTCTCTTATATAACCAACCAAGCCAGGGGAAGGGCTAGCGATTTGAGCTATAGAGAAAGGCCTAATTAGACCAAGGATCAGATAGGCAACTGAGTTTCAGTTTCAAAAGGGAGAAAATATCACTAGAACGAGGTTCAGTTCAAATCGGGTGGAAGAGAGCGGTTTAGTGGCTTTGGGGAGTCCATTGCATCAAGAGTATAGAGATTGATTGGGCCCAAGGACCCTTTTAGCAAACCAGGAATATAGTTAACAAAGAGGTATCTAAGTTGCTCCTTTCTTCAGGCTTGGCGAGGGGGAGGGGCGTACAGACCACTCCATTCGAAGTCTCACAAATGTTGCACCTTGGCAGCAAAGCGAACCACCGAAACTAAAGTCACGATTGCAGGCCTTCGAAGCCGGTGATCTGTTCGGCCTAAGATCCTCTCTCTTACTTGACGAAGCGCGTAAGCAATTTCTCCTTTCTCTTAGGGTAGGACTTACTGAACAGCCACCCTGGTTGGTATTGGTGTGTGGTAATGGGAATGGCTTCAAAAATTCCCTTTAGCTCTACGGATGACTAACAAGGCAGGATCCAAGCGGTAGATGTCCCAGTGACGTCAACTCAAGGAAGATTCGAGGGGCGTTCAGCCACTTGACTGTAAGGAGAGGGGGCCTTCGGCTGCACCATAACACTAACTTGACTTTCTATTATATTAGTAAAGCACTACCGCGCTACAACTAGCATAGCAACCTGCAGAAAAAGCTCGTCATCCCCTACTCCTAAGTTGGAGCAAGAAGCAAGGGATTGAGCGCATCTTTCCCCTTTCTATTAGTAGTAAGGTTATCAAAAGCCTTTCTGATTGCAGGGGCGCTACGCGACCTTCCTTCAGCTGGCTGAAAGGCACTTCACCTTAAGATTAAGAGAGATACTTTCTCTTGGTGATCGGTTCATTGGCAACGACAGATAGGCGTAATCAAAACATTACTAATATGAGACCATCATCCGCCCGTCGGAGAGATCAGTTTGACCAGGGCTCAAATCAGACTTCACCGAGTAATGAGAAACTTAGGACCTAGGTACGTAAACTTGCTAGTCGAAAAGAGATCTTCACCTTTAGATATTCGTAAGGTAAAGCGTCGCGGTTCTCTCCATACGATCAATAGTAAGAGCCAATACCTTCATGTGCCTTTACTGTTCGTCCCGGAAGAGTACCAAAGAACTTTCTTTCATCCCAGCACATCAACTGATCCTTAAATGACTAATCCCTGGCTATGGAAGACGGGGCCTCTTAACCAACTAGAAGAAAGACATCTTCCCTGCTCATCAACTTCACGCCGCCATTCGTTTTCTATCGAGGTCGGGGTTTTTTTGAAGACAAATTCATCATTGAAAGGCTAGTGGCCGGATCGCTCACTCAACAATTTTTTCTTCTCCCAATGGGAGCCTTTACTAGTAAGGGTGCGTGGAACTGGGGAGGCTGATGGCACTCTATTTAAAGGATTCAGGTCGAACCCCCTCCCTTCAATAATGTCGAAAGATCACGAACAATATATAGCACAAGAACTTGAGTTAAGTAATTTGTTAAGTCAGTCTCTTAGTGCCGACCTCGTATGTTCTCAGTCTTCAATTTCCCCTTTCTTGCTTAGTAAGGTGCATCCCTTTTCTTGCTCCTGCGCATTAAGGACTATACCACTATATACGCTCAGAGAAAGCTTCTTTTTCGTACCTTTACTTCCTTATGGTTATGGTATATCTCCTTTCTTATAGGACGAGCCATAGGGACCTATGAGATTGATTGAACAAGCCAACACAACAAGGCGAAGAAGAATCATCGAACTATAAACGAAGAAAGGCATGAGAGAAAAGCATATTGGCTAGTGATTGTAAGGTCCTAATTCTTGACTGGAGGGGTCATGCATGCCTCTACCATTCCTTTCGCAATTACATCTCCGTACCTCCAGAACCTCGTAAGTTTCGGAAATCCGTTTGGACTTCCCAAAAGTAGGGGCTACGGCATCTCTCCGTTTGGAGACTTTGGAGGATTTCCCCCATTCTTTCCCCCCCGTGTCTCTCCTCCAGCATTTTTGTGAGGCGCTCGGCTTGAAAACCCCCCGGAATGCGTGTGTGGAGTTCCCAGTGAATCTCTTGAATCACCGCGGCAACCTCGTTGTGATTTTGAAGAAGTCGTTCCCAATTTTCCAGAGACATATGTTCACCAGTATGCTCTTGTATTGGAGGCTGGTGAACAGGGGGTTGTTGTGGCTGGGGAGGAGCTTCTTACCGAATGTATCATAAGGTCGAGGATTTCTAAGCCTTAAGGCAGATACCCAACCACTCTTAGATAGCTTTAAAGAAGAGGTTGGAGGTTAGCTCCTTAACTTCAAATGGTATTTATCCAATGTCGTGAAAGTGTCACCTTTCAAGAGTAGAAGGAAGCGGAATAAGCACTCTTATATAAGTTCATTTCTGATTCACTTCTTCCCATTCGTTCCGAGTCGCCAAGGGGCAGAAGCCTTTCTTCTTATTTCTTTGCAAGCATTATGGAAGATTCGTTAGCTAATTCAATTCATCCTACCAGGGTCACATCACTTCCTTCCAGCAGGTGAGAGAAGAGTTCCTGTGCCAAGCCTAAGAGGCTTAGACCGCTACCTCCCTTCAACAATCATTATTCCCCCAATCACTGATTCTCTAGCACCGTCCTCTTCCTAGGCTAAAAGCCCTTACTCCTCCTACACCTAAATCGATGGAACTTTCGATCTATCCTAAAAGAATTGACTTACCTTCCAGCTTTCATTAGGACTTTCCTTCTCTAAAGAGATTTTCCTTTCTAGTAGCAATTCCGAAGCGGAAATAGCGAAGGTTATTGCCATTCTTGCTTCTCCTCTTCTTCTTCTATCTAAGGACAAGGTGGAACTTTTTCTCTTCTTTAAAACGTCCTTAAATTAAAGGCTTATAGAAAGTGCTTTAACGAATGACGTAAGATGATGCCCGAAATAAGTGAACTAACCTGGCATTCAATCTCTTTTGTCGGAGTTTATGGGGTATTGCTTACAAAGACGCTTACACAAACAAGCCGAAAGCCCTATCTAAGAAAGTGGCTACTAGCTCAAGTGTTGGTGAAAACCTCACTTTTTAGCGATAGGAGGGTTTTCCAACTAAGCCGAAGATATAAGCCGACGGTCCAGGTACAAGGGAAGACTTTATAAGCCGCTTACTCGGAACTTGTGCTTTCCTATCCATACCGCTTTCCTTCATAGCAGCAAAGGAGAACGCGATATTGATTCAGTCGGAGGTATATTACTTTTCTGATCAAATCAACCTACTACTCAACCGCCCCGTGTGTGTCTGAGTCAGTGCTGGCAGTCGCCTTTATTGAGTTAGGTTAGTGTGCTTTGCATGCTTTTCTCGAAGCTCATATTGAAGCTCGTCGGTCAAGAAGTTGCATTCCGCTAATCTCACTTTGTTCGAGTGGCATGGTCCTCTGACAAGGACATCTGTTTCTCTGCTTTAGTCCTAAAGTCCATTAGGTCATGACATTTGTTTGATTAGACGATTATCAGGTGATCCAGAACACCTAATCTATGAGATTTGGGGCGGTAACGTTCTTTATTACTTCTTTATTTCATGTTCTAACTCCCAGTAATAGAATGGGAGACCTACACTTGACACTTGCTATCTTGCTTGATGACTTTCTTTCATATTGGTTTCAGGTTCATACTTTGCTCCCTAATCTGGAAAGATCGTATGTCAATGTTCCCAGGGTAGGAACTTCCACTTTTCTTAGTTAGAGTATGGGCTTGGGCTTCAGTTCGGGACTCTCAATCGATAAATCGAATGGGAAAACACCTTTCCTCTTTCGCTTTCTCTCCACTCCTGCTCCTGTGGCTTCCCTTCTGGGTTCATTTCATGCCCCCTCTGGTTACTCTGTCCCTGGCATCCCTTTCTTCCCCTTCATCTTCGGGCAAGCGAGTGAACTCAGGGCCTATTCCCTATTGATTCTCTAGGCTAGTGGTCCCTTTTTGTCTGGCCATGAATAGTGAGTGGGACCTCATGTTCGCCGGGTTGCCATATTTGTATGGAATTACATCAGTGCATTAGTTAGACGTGCTGGTAGCTAGCCACCCAAATTCACACCAAGTTCTCTTTGTCGGGCATAGAGAAAGCTCCAAGGATTACCCTGGGGTTAGACCACTCTACGGAACCCCTTTTGAAGGCTGCTCTGTGTTTGCCGATATCTTTTGTTCTTCCGGCCAAGACCAATTCCGCCTAAGGCCATGATCAAGTCATGACGAGCTAGACTGATGACGCTCTTTCAAGGACAAAATGCCCTGGATATGAGTATGACTCTTTAGGGTAATACAACAGATTATCCATGTGCAAATCGAAATGCAGTCTGATTCGAGCATATCCAGTTTCATATCCATATCTCGCAGATCCTGATTATTCTATTACATAATACCTATTAGTAGGTTGGGTGTTTGTGGAAGCAGTTAACCAGACTGCAACCACAATCGCCCTCTTGCTCACCCTTCCTTGCGGAATTTTACCAAAAGGGTTTATGTGCTCAGATGCACGTAAATTCTTATCATCTATATCTATTTTCCGTAAGGATGGTAAATCCTTAGGACTGAAAAGGATATCCTTGCCGTGAAGACCACCAAATACCTATTGATCAACCAATATAAAACTGAGAGTTGGAGGACCAAACAACCACCTAAGTGTAGTTGAAAGGTTCCAACCCGCTCCCATATCGTAACACTTCCAAACGTACCCAAACTTGATTAATTCATAATCTTCGTTTGATGGTTTCCATAAAGTGGCACACATAAGAACATCAAATAGTTGATCAATGGTAACATCTGGTGATAATGCTACAATATGATACCAAGAAAGCCAAGTCAACCACTGTTTCATCCAATTAAGGATAACATCCCGGTTAAGGATATCCCATTTTCCATCAAGTACCAAATCTTTTGGAATGATTTGTATCTGCTTAGGCTTTACAGCCTCACGCAGATAATCTATTATTTTTGCCTTCAAATAAGGATTGAGGGGCGAGGGCGCGGCCTTCCAATCCAAAATTCAAGAGGTAATAGATGTAACTTGTTTGGTTTACAAGAAGCCGCCTTTAGTCTTTCCCATCGTGGTGACTGAGTAGACATTAGGTGAGAACGGACCTTATAACCTGCACCCGCTGGCCTTTGTAAAGTCGATATTTCTATCGAGTATCGACAGGACAATTGGCACAGGCCTACAGTCGTTCTACAGAAGGATAAAGCTTTGAGAGAGATGGGAGAGATATCTTTTTGCATATCTCGTATCCAAAACCTCTTAGCAAACTCAATTGTTCCATTTTCAGATACTATTGATTTAGCAAATGAAATGGTAACACTGAGTCTATCCAATAACCTACTGTACTGATTGGCCACATTCTTGTCGGTGATTAGAATATCATCACCAAGAAGGGCATGATCAACAAACGGGGTGCCTCGTAGCGGATAAGAATTCAAAGTCGCCAACCACACTATATAGTGATGGGACAGCGAGAACAGTGACCATGTGTCCAGTAAGAAAGGCTACTTCACTAATCTTCTTCACCATAGGAGGTGATACGAAAAAAGTGTTAAGACCCAAAGAACTGTTGACTATTGAAGATGCTAAAGTAATACCCCAAATCATTTCGATTAAGGTGTATATAACACTCAATGGCCAACGGTCTGTTGCTGATTTTAAATCAAAAGAGTAACAAGACTTCGGTCTTTTAAGTCTTAGATACTGCAACAGACGTTCTTGGTTGAATTTACCATTAGTCTTAAGACTTGATAGTACAGTCATAGCCAAAATATGGATGGGATGCAGAAGTCTTTGTTTTATATAATTACATATAGCAAAGATCCTCCTCTTCCCACCACCTTCAATGGCCTGAGCCAATCTACCAGTCACTAATGGAACTCCTTGGTAGGCCCCTAATAAGCTCGAGAAAGGGGGTCCTACTTGTTGTTCAAATAAATCAAGGGATTCATTAGCAAACTTGGTATTATTAGAATCAAATGGGTATAAAACCCTTTGAGACTAAAGAATACCACGGGAAAAGAACCTATCTTGAATGGAATGAATTTTATTCACATTAAAGATGAACGCTGCTATCTCATGCTTTAAGTTCACAAATATATTGTCTTCTTTAACATATTTAGCCGCTGCTCCGTCTACAACATCATCCACCAAATATTAAAACCGGCGGACAAAGTTTTCGTGTAATGGAGTACTTTTCCAGGTAGGTTTCCAATTCATACCCTTTTCAAGAGGTATGGATTGGAGATGTGGAAGATACATTGGTCGAAGCTTCTTTCAAGAAATTTTCATTTCTCCAAGAACTTCACGGACACTATCAATATCTGAGTGAGGAGTCGTAATTGATTGGAAAGTGGCTTTCTTCACTTTAGGAGCCACCACAATCTATTTTGATAATCCAAACCAAGATAGATATATCCTGACCAAATAATCGCCATGATCAGGCTTTGCCCTTACGTGTTTTCTTAATACCGCAGGTATGATCTTGGGAATTCCACATCGGGTCAATGAAACTGGAACAGACATGGTGTCATTCTTAGAATAACACCCAGCGTAATAACGCTGAAGGGAATCTGTACAGTATTTTAAATACAAAGCAGTATACAGAAAACCTGAATGTCGTTTCAGTTTCACAACTGTTTTTATGAAATCGCAGCCCGCTTGGGCGACCTCCTTATGCAGGGACATAGAGACAACTAAAGGAACCCGAAAAAGAAGTCCCTTTAGTTGCCGGGTCTGTTCAAATAGACCCCGCCAAGAGAATTTTTGTGTTCTTTCGACAGCACTAAAAGAATGCATTATTGTTTTCATAATAGTGTTGTAATTTTCTTTAATGCTAACGTCGTAAAATACCATCATAATCTACTCTCCCTAGTGATCCAAATAAATTGGATTCGGGGGGGGGGGGGGGNGGGGGCGCCTAAGGTTCCAACTTAGGAATCAATCAACTTGAATCCACAACCATTATTGTCTTTCTACAATAATGGTATGGATTTGGTTGATGATCGGAGATTACAAAAGTATATCGACCGTCTATGATAATCAATGTTACCATTAATTACCATAGATGTCCAATCACTCTTGGTTCTCCATTTCGACACCAACGAATATTCAACTAAACACTTTATTTTGTGCTCAGAGAAATCCATTGAAGGAATTTTCCAATTCCTTGACCGGGTCCTTGAAAACCCGGATGATGCCATAAAAAAAGAAAAAAAATAGAATATACAAATACATCGTACTTAAATAAGTATAATCAACACGCAGTAGCTGGGAAATTGGAAAAACAAGGGCGCAAGATTTTGACATCATAATCTTTTTTTATTTCATTTTTTCACCGGGCTTGGACTATGTCTCCCGAACAATCTCGTACATATGGCGCAAGATGATTCCACATATCGAGGTCGGAATGGGATCAGGTGTTTTCACGTCTTACCGTAGTGCCCGATTTGTCTTGATTTCCAATTGATGAAGAAGAAGGAAAATGGAACAATTGGATTTTGGACTCTCCCCCGGTTACGTGTCCTTTGGACCCTTCGCCCGTCCGCCACCAGTGGAAGCAAGCTAGCCCCCTATGTTGGAAAGTTGGGGGAAAAGTGCATTTCCATCGCGAAAGATTTAATCCAGCCACGGGTTCCCCTACGGCTACCTTGTTACGACTTCACCCCAGTCAAAGACTCCACCGTGGTATGCGCCAATAAGACCACCAAAGGCTTTTGTGGCACTAGTGTGCCATAGAAGTCATGGGTGATCATTGGTCTGATGCTTCTGGCGAAACCAATTCCTAGGGTGTGACAGGCGGTGTGTACAGGGCCCGGGTACATATTCACCGCGGCATGCTGATCCACAATTACTAGCGATTCCAACTTCATGTTCCCGAGTTGTAGAGAACAATCCAAACTGAGGTAATCTTTTCGGATTTGCTCCACTTTACAGCCTTGCTTCCCATTGTAATTTCCATTGTAGCACGTGTGTGGCCCAGCCCATATGGGCCATGCGGACTTGACGGCATCCCCACCTTCCTCCAGTATATCACTGGCAGTCCTTCATGAGTGCGGCACGCACCTTTATATTTGTTTCGGAGTCATTTATTTGGGCGGGGCGTACTAAACCCACTACGTACCACACCACCGAGTGGCTTGCCTGAATGCCAAGTCTTTCTCTGCCGTCAACTCGACGTCGTCGTCGCCTGTAAGATAAGGCCAAAAACTTAACTTTACTAAACAAGCGAGAAAGGCCCTTTCTATCTTATTAGTCAAGCGCGCTAGCTGCAATAAAAAAACAACGCTAACTAGAAATAGAAAATGCTTCGAAAGGCGCCGACTACCTTCTTACTGACAGCACAGCAAGGTGCTGGCACTCAATTAGTAGCGCTGGCACGTCACTTTGCTGCTCGGCTCACTTCGGTTGCAAAGACTTTCTCCTTAGGTGCATGTCTCAGCAACACAAAATGAGGTTTTCTCTCGTTATAGGACTTGACTAAACATCTCAGGATACGAGCTGATGACAGCCATGCAGCACCTGTATGAAAGTAAGTACCATCCCGTTAAGGACAAGTTTTCTTGTTCATATGTCAAAGGCTGGTAAGGTTTTGCACGTTTTATCAAATTAAACCACATGCTCTACTGCTTGTGCAGGCCCCCGTCAATTACGTTGATTTTTGGTCTTGCGACCGTACTTCCCAGGCGGAGTGTTTCACGCGTTAGCTGGGCCCCTGATCCGCGTAGACCAAGGGCGAACACTCATTGTTTACGCCATGGACTACCGGGGTATCTAATCTTGTTTGCTCCTTATGCTTTCGCACCTCAACATTGGTAGGGACCCAAAGAGCTGCCTTCGCTTTTGGCGTTCCTTCGTAGATCTTCGAATTTCACCCCTACACACGAAATTCCACTCTCCTCTGTCTCACTCAAGTGAATTAGTTTCGAGAGCATTCCACCAGTTTTTGGCGGCTATCACTTTCAACCTGATTCACCGCCAATGTGCCTTTTACGCCCAATCATTCCGAAGAACACTTGCCCCGCCGTCTTACCGCGGTTGCTGGCACGGAGTTAGCCGGGGCTTCTTCCTCGAGTCCTGCCATGATCGCGCACTTGACGAAAGAGCTTTACAAGCGGCATTGCCCTTCTTCACTCATGCGATATTGCTGGATCGGGCTTTCGCCCATTGTCCAAGATTCCCCACTGCTGCCCTTCGTGGAAGTCCAGGCTGTGTCTCAGTTCCAGTGTGGCTGATCATCCAAAAAAGGCCAGCTAAGCATTATTGGCTTGGTCAGCCTTCACCTGACCAACTACCTAATACTACACAGGCTCATCAAACATCGCTTTTTAGATTTCTTCAGGATTTGGCCCGAACTGTTCGGCAGATTCCCACGCGTTACGCACCCGTTCGCCACTTTGTTCTCAATTGTTCTCACCTCCTGGGCGAGACAAGATACCTTTATCTAGGAGCCTCTTTCCCTTCTGCCCAGCTCCTCGAAAACAACGTTCGACTTGCATGTGTTAAAAATATAGCTAGTGTTCCTTCTGAGCCAGGATCAAACTCTTCTTTTGAGTATGATTGGGCCCTGCAGTGGTAGAACCTGGTGAACCGGGCGTACTATTTCCCAATGTTCTGTGAACTTTTCTTCTCTTATGATTTTTGCTTATGTAGAGGTTCTTTACCGGTGACCCTGTTGATTCGGCCCCCACTATCCTTAATGATAAAATAAGATCTCTTGCTTTGTCCACAAGCCCTACTAGTGTAGCAAGTCTAGTCGGTGGTGTGTTGTTCGTTCTAGCGATAGGCTCCAAGCGCGATTCTAATTCTCTATTTGGTTTTCTGTTCTGGAATGATTCTGTTCTAAAGAAAGACATGCCTATATTGAAGAAGGGCCGGTTCACGATAATGAATGGTGGTACGGTCGGGGCAAGCACAACACTTGTTCCCGCAACCCTTGTTGCAGCTGATAGACTCAAAAGTAAGGGCACGGAAAGCTGTCTTAAACAAAAAACCTTCCAAATGGAATAAGCTACTATAACTTTTTTTGTCGTCAAAGGAACATCAAATCATACCTTAGTTCAGGATCTCCCTACTCGTATGTAGGAGGAGCTACTGCCTTCCTTCTAATCGGTTCGAAGAGAAAAGGAAATGAAACAATAAAGGTTCACTTTCATTGGTGCTTCCCCCTACACGTATATTGGGGCGAGAGCGGGTGCTAGCTTCCTAAACATGATTTTCTATGAGGTAGAGGCTGGATCAATAAAACAAAGATAAGGAAAGTGTAAAAGATTCCAATCAGGCCACATTCCTTTAAGTTGTGGCTAAAAATAAGCTTTGGTGATCTATCTTCCTTCTCTTAGGCCTCTAGACCATGATGTATTAGATCCCCATGAATGAGGAAAGGTAATTTCAACTAAGGTCTTAAAGTCCAGCCCGGTGATGAATCTTCTTCCACTCCCCAATCTCTAAGGAGTCGTAGAGCAATGTCTTTATTGGCAGTTGCGCACTCTTCGATTGAAGCTACTTCTGTGGATTACGACAGTACCCGACCTTAGATCAAGGCTCTCACCCGCTCAAGACATCGATACGCCATCGGATTGACCTTTTTCTTACCAGCGTGGGGAGTGGCGATGGATGCCAAGATGAAGACTCCTCAGCTCCAATTAGGGGGTACAAGAGATAGTTGGATCGTAAGACTTTCTCTCACATCCCACTCCCTTCCATGAGATAGTCAATTTTAGCATCTTTGAAGAATCATATTGAGAAAAAGAAAGAAGCCGATCATTGAATTGATTAACCTGAGATGAGAAATCTATCATGTCCGAGTTCTACGATTCGGGTTCAGAGCGGAGTTTCAAGACAATAAAGAAGTGGTGCTTTTTTCCTGTACTCCAACTCAGTAGCTCATTCCGGATAAGCGAGTGAATGTCAAGCCAGGGAAACTTCCTATTAGGAATGGCTTCCTTTCAGGTTGCGTTGTTACAGACCAGACTGTTCTACCAGGGCATGGGAGACGAATAACTAATCTAATACAGTACAACTATGATCGGGCAGTAACGCAGATAAGATCAGACTGAATGTGTGAAGGATATGGTTCTGGTTCTCTTCTGTCCCGTTCCTTCAATCAAAAAAGAATCCATGCCTAGGGCTAGTGCCAGCGCATAGTCAGAGTCTTCCTTGCGTTCCTAACATCCACTTCTTTTAGTCGAGTGCCTTGCGGTGCCTTTAACGATGAGAGAAGGTTATACGGAAGAGAATAACTCAAGGGCACTAGCTACTCCATCAACTCAATTTCATTGCGTAAGTGAGGATGCCAATTATCATAGTCTGAACTTCAAATCTTTCGTAGGCTCATCTAGTTGATTGGCATTCCGATCCTGGTCATTCATAGATAGTCGGTGCTTTTAGTCATAGGCTATCGCCTATTCCTGATAGCCGCAGATCTGCCCGTTCCCTATTCCATTCAAGAATGAATGGGAATTGATCTGACAACAGCTGTGCAAAATCCATCTTTATGCTCGTTAAACTTGCTTCCTTTCTTACTTTCATGAAGCCGACCTTAACAGACATCTCTTCCATTTTCGTAGATGGAAGATCCGGTGAATCAATTTAATTAGATGCC
Organism: Solanum stenotomum; assembly: GCF_019186545.1. NCBI lineage: Eukaryota > Viridiplantae > Streptophyta > Magnoliopsida > Solanales > Solanaceae > Solanum > Solanum stenotomum. The sequence goes on along the minus strand of NC_064290.1, from coordinate 25,163,169 downwards.
GCTTACCTAGATGCGATACTTGTCCCTCAAAGCGAAGGTAAAGACTAAGACATTGGGGATTCTGAATCTGACCGCACTTTCCTCAGGTCGAACGGCTATCGATCCTGGCCTGATGAGAAAAGGGTTGAACTCATACTTGCCTTAACCTAATCTACTTAGATCCCAAATTCCATTCCATTAAGACTTTCATTCCCTTCATGTAAAGGAAGAGTTCAACAAAATTCATATCTCTGACACTGGCAGTTCTTTCTACCTAAACTTGCGGCTTCTTTCATCAAAGATAGGTGTGAGCTAATTTTCTCACTAAACCCCTTTCCTTACCGTCAAGTGGCTTTCCGCTCCTCAGTCCTTGCATACTAAGATTATTCTTATCCGTGCTTTGTTTCGTGGAAGTCTCACCTATCAAGGAAGTATGGCAAAGATAGTTTATCCCTTCGGGGAGGACCTCAGCTCAGTACGCATAGAAGTACATTCTACCTCTATTTAGCTCTACTGGATTTCTTATACCTATACCAGGAACCCGAGCCTACCTCTTCTGGTTGATGTTCCGATGAACCGGGTATTCCCCTCTTGAGCCCAAATTTACCCGCATAGGGAAAGATCTCAATAGGCCTAGGGCGGGGAGCAAGCTCCACTACAGGGCCGGGGGAATAAATAGGCGTGGGGAAGAGTCTGCAACAAAATCAATTGACTAGACAGAGAAGCCCGGTAAGCCTATCAATTCAAGCAAGTCCGACTAGTTTAGGCGCCGCCTTCCAGACTTCTAAAAGCGGGTGGTTTTAAGTCAAGAGCCCTATTCTTGTTACAGAGTGCGGTTAGCCGACAAGTAGGTTAGGGCACTGGTGAATCAATACGCTTTGCTCCTGCCTTCGCTTCCAGGAGGAATTCTATCATCCATGGAGAAGATATCGTATAATAAGAAAGGGCTTACTTTTCAGAGTGATCTTTCTCAATTTCGTAATGGAAAGGCTTGGTTGAAGGCAAAATTCGGTGTAATTCACCATTTTTTAAGAAAAGAAAGGCAGGGTAGAAAGTCTTGCTTACTTATTTCTCCATCTAAGTAAGAGAAGGGGGTTGAAGTTTATAGCTAGTCAAAAAAGTGATAAGAAGGTCTAATCATGCTACTTTAGTCGTATACTTAACACATGCAAGTTGATCACTTCGCCCTTTAGAAATAGGCTAAGAAAGTCATCGGTTAGAATTCGAGGAAGGGCTTTTTTTTCCGGTATGCCGCTCCTCCAGCAAGGAGCGAGAGAACAAATTCTTACCTATTATGTCACTTTTTTTCTTTAGAGGCGTTCTCTCTTATTGCAACCTTTTTGGGGCATTTCGCTGTTAGAGTAATGCCAATTTGAATAACTGGTAAGCGTCTCATGCTGTTCCTTTTAGTGATTATGGGTTGACCCTTATTTTGAGATTTTTTTGTTTTCGTTCAAAGAGAAAATACCGGTTTATTAATCTATTTATTTTTATTCTTATTTTATTTAGTATCTCTTTATTTATATTTTTTCTAAGGAACTATTTGCTATCCCATTTAGGGATTTTGTGTTCTCAGCTTCTCTCTGGGATTTTTATTTTTCGTGTCGGGGGATCACTTCCTCTTCCGGGAAGCAAGTGGGGCTGCGTTTGAAGAGGATCATTTTGGGATTGATGTCCTCTTGGAATCATGGGGAAAATCTATGGAAACGGGCACGTCGGTGGATCAGCCAGAACCAGAACCAGGATATGTGCCGCCTGCTATTCAAGTAGCTCCCCGGGGGAACGAAGCTGGTCCATCGAATCAGCCCCTATGAGTGGTCCCCTATCCGTATCAACTGGATGAAGTGATAGGGGGGGGGGGACTCCATTCAGTCTATCCAGCAGAGGCTCCTAGCCAAATACTCCTATATTCCCCCTATCGGGATCATGTACCAGGCCGAAATAGAGGCAAAAGACCTATTCGAGGTCAAGGTCGAGATTCTAAGAATCATGGCGGCCCTTGATCGAATGGGGGATTGGCTGGGACGGGGAGCTCGGGCACATGAGAATCCGCGTACCGCCATGGGAGATAATTCCTTGGATAAACTGCATACCCTTCTTTCGGATCTCGAATCGAGGGGAGTCAATTCCGAGTCCTTCTTTCAATTAAAAGGGAAGGTACCCCTGCGAAGGGGTTGGGACGAACACTCTACCACCTAGTAGAATGGATAGCTAGGACTACTAAAATGGAGATCATGTACAACAACAATCCTATATTTGATGTCGATTCATCCACACTTCCATTCGTTGTAGAGGAAGCCTAACTTCTTGCTGGTTGGGAGCTGTATGAGCGGTAACATCCACGTATGGCTCCTTGAAAAGGGCGGTGGACAGAAATGGCCTTGTTATACCTCACTCTCGTCTTCAATGGGGTTTGCTCTTTCTTTTTTGGGAGAGTATGCCAATATGATCTTAATGAGGTGCGGGGCTTTGCATCTGACATTCGTTGGGCTTCTCTCTTTGGGAGCCTGCGCCCCGGCCTTTTTCTGCAATAAACCCCTCCGGCCAAAGACTAGTGGTAGGTGGTCCTGCGGAGTTTTAGGAAAAGGGTAGCCTTGTGTGTAAGCACAACAATGAACCGCAGTGAACCCTCAGACGACCTATCTAAGATTAGGGGGGATCCTCAGTAGTGGCGACCATTTCACTCTTCCACGGACTGATACATGTACCGAATGCTCATACGGGAAAGTTGACTCCTGGGTTTGGAACCTGGGGGGTTGCTTCGAGAAATCCTTTCTTTCTCGTCCACTAAGGGGGGTGCAGACACACCTGCACGGATTACAGCTGACAGTTACAAGAATGGCGGGGAAGTTAACAGTACCCGATGACATTCAGGGATTGATGTAGACCCATCAGGCAGGGATAATCATTCCGGTCCTAGTAGAAGTGGCGATCATTCTCAAGAACGAAAAAGACTGCGCTGAGGGAAGCCCTATGAGTCACTGAAATGACGGCAGGAGTGCCTTTTTTCTATCAATAGAGGGAGAAAAAAATGGGCTTTGCTCCCCTTTACAATATGAAGAAAGAAATAAGGGTCGAAGTTTAGACCGCTCACAGTAGTTCTACCTATAGAAAGGATCATGAAAGAGGCGATCAGAATGGTACTCGAATCCATTTACGATCTCGAGTTTCCAGACAGATCGCACTTCCGCCCTGGTCGAGGCTTCCACTCCGTCCTAAGACGGTTCAAAGAAGAGTGGGGAACCTTTCGCAGGTTTTTGGAATTCGACATCAGGAAGTGTTTTCACACCATCGACCGACATCGACTCATCCTAATCTTTAAGGAAGAGATCGATGATCACAAGTTCTTTTACCCCATTCATAAAGTCTTTTCCGCCGGACGACTCGTAGGAGGTGAGAAGGGCCCTTACTCCGTTCCACACAGTGTATTACTATCGACCCTACTAGGCAACATCTACCTACACAAGCTCGATCAGGAGATAGGGAGGATCCGACAGAAGTACGAAATTCCGATTGTTCAGAGAATAAGATCGGTTCTATTAAGAACATGTCGTATTGATGACCAAGAAAAGTCTTCCGAATAAGCAAGCTTTAATGCTCCCCAAGACAACAGAGCCATCATTGTGGCGAGGTTAAAGAGCATCCAACACAAAGCGGCCTTTCATTCCCCTGTTTCGTTGTGGCACACCCCCCCACCACAAGCACCCCCGGCTAGGGGGGACCAGAAAATGCGTTTCATTTTCCACCCTTCGTCGGCCCTTGCCGCGTTCCTTAACAAGCCCTCGAGCCTCATTTGCGCCGTGTTCTTCATAGAAGCCGCTGGGTTTACCCAGAAGTCCGAATTCTATGGTAGAGAACGCTGTAATAATAATTGGGCCATGAGATACTCTTTTACGTATTGCAAAAAGAAGGGCCCGCTGATAGAGCTGGGCGGGAAGGCAATACTAGTTATCAGGTCAGAGAGAGGTCTGGCCTGTAAGCCGGCCTCCTTAAAAATCTATTACTTAATAAGGATTTTTTACGTGCGATATGCCGACAAATTACTATTGGGAATCGTGGGTTCCGTCGAGCTTCTCATAGAAATAAAAAAACGTATCGCCCACTTCCTACAATCTGGCTTGAACCTTTGGGTAGACTTTGCAGGATCAACAACCATAGCTGCACGTAATGCGATAGAATTCCTCGGTACGGTTATTAGGGAAGTCCCTCCGAGGGAGACTCCCATACAATTCCTGCGAGAGTTGGAGAAGCGTTTACGGGCAAAGTACTGTATCCATATAATAGCTTGCCACCTACGCTCCGCCATCCATTCCAAGTTTAGGAACCTAGGTAATAGTATCCCGATCAAAAAACTGACGAAGGGGATGAGCGGAAGAGGGAGTCTACTGGACACAGTTCAACTAGCGTAGACTCTTGGAATAGCTGGGGTAAGAAGTCCCCAAGTGAGCATCTTATGAGGGGCAGTCAAGCACATACGGCAAGGACCAAGAGAGATCTCGTTGTTGCATAGCTCAGGTCGGAGCAAGGTGCCATCGGACGTTCAACATTTAGTCTCACAATCGGGCACTCATGCCCTGACATTGTCATTGTATACTCCCGTTGGTCGGAAGGCGGCGCGGGAAGGAGGGGGACATTGGGCGAGATCGATCAGCAGTGAATTCCCCATACAAATAGAGGCACCTATCAAAAAGATACTTCAAAGGCTTCGGGATTGAGGTCTCATTAGCCGAAGAAGACCCTGGCCAATCCACGTGGCCTGCTTGACAAACGTCAGCGACGGAGACATCGTAAATTGGTCCGCAGGCATCGCGATAAGTCCTCTGTCTTACTACAGGTGCTGCGACAACTTTTACCAAGTCCGAATGATTGTCGACCACCAGATCCGCTAGTCTGCAATGTTCACCCCGGCCCACAAGCACAAATCCTCGGCGTGGAATATAATCCTAAAGTACTCCAAAGACTCAAATATAGTAAATAAAGAAGGTGGTAAGACCCTTGCAAAGTTCCCCAAGAGCATAGAGCTTGGGAAGCTCAGATCCGATCAAGATCCGAACAACAATGAGCACTCAACTATTAGTAAAAGGGGAGAAAGTTGACTTTGAGATGAGAAAGAAAAGAAGGTGCTTCTTGCCGCTTTATTAGTAAGTAAGCTTGTTTTATATCTCCTCAATAAAGGCGAAAGATCACTCCTAAAAGCAAGCTTTCTCTTATATACGATACCATACCACAAAATTGCATTTGCCTTCCTGCTTAAGGCACTAATTCGGCTGGAAACCCTGATCAGGCAAGTGGCCTAGCTAACATAGCTATCCGTCAAAAATAGATGCATTCTGTTGCAGGCAACTATAGAGGCATATAATTTTCCGGGTGTTAAGAAAGATATTGAATCGAAAGCGGACATGCTTGCTCACTGGCTAGATCGGGTTGTCTGTACCATTGCTAAATCTTCTGCCTATAAGAAAGCTTGAAATAGGGAATTCTCTGATCTATGACCCCGAAAGAAAGATAGTCTTTTTTTTATTCCGCGCATTGGAACTGAAAAGGGCTATTCATAAACAGTCTTCCTTGCTTCTTACCTCTTATCTTATTGTAGGAGATAATCGGAGAGAGAAAATCCTATCAATTCCTTTTGAATAAGGCTACGCTCCTTCAAGCCTTTGAAACCTTTGAAAATAGAATCTTTGTTTTCAGGCGGATTTTCTTCTCCACCAACAACCAAGACTCATGAAAGCGGTTTCGAGCGCTGCTGGGCAGAAAGACATGATGTCATGAAACTCGATTACTTACGCTGATTGTTCGTCCACTTCAAACGCTCAAAACAGACCATTTTCCGTGTGAAATGACAGGGATTAATTTGGTTACTTAAGGAATCCCAAGCAAAGCAATCTACGCAATTTCTTGGTTCAGTAGTAGGAAAGAAAGGGACCTCTCACTCAATTCAATAACATGTTCTAGGGCATATTTTTCTAATAATAATGTTCACATTTGACCAGGCTTTTTGGACGTTCCATGATTAAACCGACTAGCGGCACTTTCGAGATGCCACCTTGAAATAACTAGTCTTTTCAATTCCATTTGACTCGGGGCGTCAGGGACCCTCCAACAGAAACCTCATCTTTTTTGTCATCGATAAGTTCTCCATCAGTGACTTACTATTCATAAGAAATACTAATTGTTGATAGACTGATTTATGAAAGCTCGGTGAGGCTCAACCGACAGCCTTGCTTCGTTCTACGGCGGTTTTCAAGCTAGCACCCATTTCAGCATATCATCTCGCTCGATTAAAAAAATAAAAAGAAAGAGATGCAGTTTTTGATTATCCAGTTCTATATCGAAAACAAGCAATTGATCCCACGAAAGAAACGCTGGCTTTGTTGCGGATTCAATTGGAATTGTAAGAAGTGAGGTAAATTGCCTTTCTCCCCCATATGCCTCCTCTGCTTATGCCACTGGTGATGAACTCACTATGGCTATTCAACGTCAAACTCAGAGTTTTTCTTACTACATAGGCGGCTAAACGAAGCCCCAGTCTTTTTTTGTCAAACCCCAACCCCCTTATTAGTAGCCGAAGTAAAGGCTAGCATGAGATCAAAGTCACTTGTCGTCCGTTCGCTCTCTGTTCAACAAAGGCCATCTATATTCCCTTACTTCTCAAGTTTTGAATTTTATGAGCCCTTCGATTGTATCCGATAATCAAATCTCTCTGATAAACATCTTGTTGATGATTCGATTTTCACATATTATTTAGAATCTTCATGTGCGCTTTTCGCCTGGCTTCTTTGCGTAAAGAACCTAAATCATCGGAAGTTAAGAAAATGAACCATTTAACCCTTTAACCAGTGTATGCTAAGTAGTGGCAATAAGAATCTGAACTTTCTGAAATTGGAACCAGAACTTGAATAGGAAAACAAGTGGACACACCCGCAAGGAAACCCATCTGGAAACCAGCGATTTGCCTAAACCCTCCCTTGTTGTCTTGCTTGCTTTCGGATAAGAAAGACTAGTCACTTTAACCTACCTTCCTAGCTTTAGTTGCCTTAAGGCCTGTCTTTCTTTCAGAACCTTGTTACTTTAAAGTTGTCTTTTCGCCTGAGGCTTTCAGACAAGACTACTTACTCCAGTAGGTTAGTAAGCTACATCTTCTGCTTTCAGGCAAGGGTAGCTCTGAAGGGATAGTTGAGCGAAACCAGGCATAAGGAGCAACAATAGCTATTGAGAGTTCCCCCACTAGGGGAACGTCAGGAGGGGGACATGCTCTATGTCCATTGATTCTGCTTAGTACAGTATATGAAGCCCTTGTTTGAGTGAGAGCTTCTAGAATGCCATTCATTTTGCAATAATAAACTTTTCCACATAGAGGTTTCAGCTACTTAAAGTGAGAGTGCATCCAAAAATTCGAGAAAAGTGCTCGGCCTTGCTTGAAACAATTATAGGTGTCAATAGACCGATTTCACTAGCAGAGCACTTTCTCCAATGTGCGCAAATAGAGATGCTACTTTCAATGATGGACACCAGCCCTTGTGTTAAAGTAGCATCGAGTTTCGCTTGGAAACCGTCAAGTTTTGGGTTTCCAAATAAGTGGTACCCTTTCTTTAGAGTCTGGTAGGTCAATTAAGTTGCCTAAATCTCTTATTTATATGCTACTCTGTAGTGGACTTCCTCGCTTCGTCTTCGGCGGCTTTCAGAGTTGTGAACTAAGCCTTTCCTTTTACAGCTAGACAACTGGCGGATAAGCTGGGCATCTAAAGAACATAAGATCCGAGTTGCCGCCAGGCATAAAAGTTATATTGTCAACTAGGGAAATTGGCATAACCAGGCATCTCAAACATTGATAAGGGAAGAATCAGGCTTTCATTAGGATGATATTCCTTTCATCCGAATGCAAGGCTTGCTAGTTTCCTGAAGTACACCCGCATCTATCTATCTATGTCATAGTTGCTTGGAAGGAAGGTCTCAGATGTACCTTCGGCATGTATGAGATTTTCTTTCCTCTATCTATGTCATACTTGGGATTCACTGACAGCCAATTCCAAGTAGATCCTCCCTCCCCCTCGTTCCACTTCGTTTTGCTCGTTTTCTATTTCCTTCTGCTTGCAAAAAAAGTTATGAGAATGGTTTTGTCTGCGTTAGCGATCATCAAACCTATGACATAGATAAGATTGGAGTTCATACAGTTGGAATGCCTGAAACCACTTTTAGCCTTGCTGCTCTTGCTTCTCTGGCTACTGCTCTGGCTAAGGCTTTCTTTCTCCTTTGACTTCCCTTCCTTATCTTTCAATCTGGACTTGCATGTGTTCCATGACTATTTCGAGTGATTACTGCTTTCTGGCTTGAGTTAGACAAGCAGAGAAGGATCTTATGCCACCGGTGACCGGCCTGTCTATCTAGTATCTAGTACTAGGACTAGTAGAGTAGAGGCACTACTGGGCGTGGCTTCCTCGATCATAGCTTCTCGCTTAGCTAACTTCCAGACAAGGATGTAAATCAACTCCTTATATAGAATATAGATCGACACATTCAATGAAGCAGCCAGTACGGCAGACAAGCTATTTTCTTATTCTAGGACTGGAATATCCTCTATCTATTAGCATACCCGTACCGACAGTTAGACTAGCACTCTCTCCCCAATCAATCGCAGTAACTGGATGTAAGAGAGCTGACTGTCTACTATCTATGTCATGCCTGGCAGGTGAATATGAGAGAGAGGCTGTAAGTGCATTCTCTCCTTCTCCATCTTTTGGAAAGCACTCTTTGAGCATGCTGACAAAATGATTGACACTCACATCTCTCTCATTTCCAGTGATTTCGCTACAGTTTACTAGCGCATTCCTAGACTAAGACTACGGCATTGAAGAAGCAAGCTCACTCTCATTCCAGGAATCAGAGGAAGGCATTCTGTCCGGTAATAAAGTTCCCAGTTTTCGGCTTGCTTTCTCTCTTCTCTTGCAGTTGGCAGTCTCATTCAACCTTGTTTTGGGCCTTCTCTTCTACTCTATCTGCTTATTGGATTGGTAGGTATAGTCTTTCTTTTATGCTTCTGATTGAACTTTAAGGTAATGGGAGAGAAGGCAATCGACAGATAACTGGTAAGTAAAGCTATGGACTGGGTTCTCACTCTAAGCCAGTACTAGTAATTTGAAAAAACGATAGACATCTAGCGCATTCACTCATTTTTTCTTTCTGATAGGCCAACTCAAAGAAGGAAATACAAGGGGCGTTAGCGGTCTTTTTTGCCTCGCCTACTACTGGGAAGAGAGAGCCACTGTCATTCTTCGTTCGAGAATCAACTGCACATGAATAGGCTCTTCCTTAGGCCTTCAAGGAGGAAGTGGTTTTTTTCCTAAATTCCGAGGAAAATCAAATGAAATTCTTTTCGTAAGGCAAGAAACTCGCCTAAGGAAAGTAGAAGTCTATGCACACTAACCGAATCTTTGGGGAAGGATGGTGGTGAAAATTGGCCTTTTCCTTTCTCCGTTCTAAAGCAAAAAAGAATGTCATCATTCTGATCGTGACTTGAAAAAAGAAAGAAGAGAAGGAACTTGGAGTTGGCGCCCACATAACGGATTGCTTGCTTACCAAGCCATCCTGGCTTTTCACTCCTCTCCTTACAGTCAAGTGGCTTTCACTCCTCCATTTATATTATTATTGACTTGACTTATTAGTATAAAAACTATTCACTATCCAAATGAAAGACGATCGATTATCTACCCAAGAAGATAGAGAGTCTCATATACTAGAAAAGGTCACAAATAGATTTTAACCAAGTAACATTGCAAAGGCATAATGATAGTAGGGTCGGGATATCCCTGCCCTCCAAATCGAACGTGAGGGTCTCCCCTCATCCGGCTCTCTACAGAGGAATCTCCACTCACTGCTTCCCCTAATATCCTCCCTTTTCCACATCATGGGGGTTTACAGGAGATCCAGAGGCTCGCTCAGAAAGGCTGCTATACCATACCCTTTGACTTAACTCTACTCTAGTAGTCACTAGACTTACTATAGTAGTCCGTCTGGCTGCTCTTGCTGAAATCATTACTCTTAATTCTCCCGTGCTCTAGCAATTGCGCTCCTTAGACCACTACCATGTAGTTAGGTAGGGACCATAAGTCCGTAGTGACGGGAATCTAGGAATGAATGGGGATCCCTATCAATAGAAAAAGAATATCTAATTAGAGTTTTCTCCCTTTCTCTCACTCAATAGATATATCTGGTCTGATTCGGCACAGTACAATACGAGACGATGGAATGCAATAGGATATTTGGTAGAGGGCTGCCTACGCGCAAAAGCGATGATTCACTTGTCCCCTTGTCCATAGGGACCTCGTGGCATACAACTGAAACGAATCCCGCTAGATAGCCTCCCCTTTCTCTCTTTTTACAGCCTCATGGACGGACGAAAGAAGGGAAGTTACAGTACGGGGCAGTGAAGGCTCGCAAAATAGACAGCAAGCAGCAAGCAGCATGCAACAACTAGAAAGTAAGAGCTTCTCAGCCCCCTAACCTTTCTCTTTTTTTAGAATACTTTTTTTTTTAATCAGGTAAGCTTTGAAGCTGACTGCTCTGCTATACTATACTAGTTGTACGGCGCTAGCGCTTGACTAATGTAATAGAAAGTAAAGGGACTCTATTAGGATCTTACGAATCTAAAGATCTCAAAATGGAAGAACGAGCTCTTTTGCTCGCCCCTATCTCTAAACGGGCCTAAGCACTTCACTCACTAGGGGATGGGATTCATTCACTTGTATTCCTCCTAGCACTACAAAAAGTTCTAGTCTTAACGCCTCTACTACTGCTGTGCAGCCTTTCCTCGGGTTCGTAGATTCGGGTTTCCCGTTTACCTACAACGGAGGAGCCACCCCCACCAGGCAGGCGGCCATAGGTCATAACGCACTCTTCACACAACAAATCCACTTTGAAGTTGACTTATTCGCTCGGCCAGTTGTCGGAATGTGTACGAGATACCATAAGGGCCCAATATCTCAATAGCACCTTTGTCTAATGCTTCGAAGGATACTTCATATCCAAAACGCAGGAACGATCTGACTAGAAAGTCATTCAAAACTTGATCAAAAAACCAGTTTTTATTGAAGAAGCTATAGAGTCGATTACTAATATTACTAGTTTGAAAGGCTCGTTGGAATTGATCCACTACGGGAATAACATTATACGCAACATAAGCACCTAAAGTACTAAACGGAATAAGTATTAGTTTGGTAATGGTTGGAGCAGCAAACTCGGATTCGGCAAGAATCTCATTTTTTGGTAGTATGAAGGGGGAATTGGCCCAAAAATAGGATGGGGATCAAGACGCTGTCGGGCAGCGGCGGCTGACTCAAGTGCCCAACCAACCGCGCGAAATGGTCACCTATTACACGGCTCACTAACTCTGCTTGGGGTGTGGGTACCTATTATTTGTCGGGTAATTTGTCCGCGTATTCCCAGACAATAGAAAAGAGTCTTCCTTTCTCCTTTTTCGAGGAGAATTTAAAGGGAATGTGATCCCTTCTATTGTAATGAAATAATTGAAGTTCATTTATTCTTTTCAGGTGAGCTTTTGCAAAACCCCCCTTTGCCTCATCTAAGGCCAAGGGGGAAATAAAGTTGTCAAACATAGTATTGGAAGGGGTCGCCTTTCGCCCGATATTAAAGAGGTATCTTAACTCTTCTTTAATATGGGAGCGTAGACATTCCGGTGCAACTTGATTATTTGGTAGATCTAGCGCCATTTCCCATTCATCAGGCTTGGGAGAAGAGGTAGACGCTCCCCCACCCGAATCCTTTCCTGTGCAGTCTACCATTTCTAACAACAATTCATAAAAGAAAAAAGAGAACGAAAGAAAAAGAGATAGAGTCCAAACGCTTTCCATAATAGGTACACGAGAAATGTCTGGATTCTTTCTCTAGTGGAAATGCCATAAAGTGCGAGCCAAGATCCATGATACGAAAACCAAAAGCAATATAAGTAAGCACACGAAATTCTGATGTATTTCTAACTCCAACTCGGACAATAGAAAATTATACAATAGAAAAGACCATCTAAAGAGCTTTATCTCAATCATAATCGCTAAAATAGTGGAAAAAACTATCGCAGAAAATTCCAGCAAAAAGGCAACGGGTTTTGATAACATTGGAGAGGAATTCAAATTAGGATAAATTCAAATGTAAAACGTAAAGATCTGAGATAAGTCCTTCTTTTTATCATATTATTTTGATAGAGGAGACTGCCCACATTGAACACCAACCCTCAACTATACTTGATCAAATCAAGATCTTCGTTTGTTCTTTTTCAGGACTTACTACACATAGGAACTTCCATCAACTGATCAATGGTTACTTCCGCAGATGCTGCAACACTATGGTACCAACAGACCCATTTCAGCCACTGTTTCACCCATCTGAGTATAATAGTAAGTTCAAGGATTTCTCTCTCACTATTAAACACCAACTCATTTGGAAAGACTCATATCTCCTTAGTTGTTAATTCCTTCCGGAGATAATCTATTATCTTTCCCTTCAAAAAAAAGGATTGAGAGGTTTAAATCTCCCAATCCAATATTTGAGAGGTAATAGATGTGACCTGTGTGGTTTGCTTGCAGCCGCTTTCAGTCTTTCCCAACGTTTAGATTTAGTAGACATCAAACGAGAACGAGCTCTGAATCCGGCCGACAAAAAATTGGTAAAATCGATGTTGAAATTGAATACTTGGTTGCGAGTTGACACAGACCCACAGTTGTCCTACAGGAAGTTAATGCTCTAAGAGAGATTGTAGAAAGGTAAATTTGCATGTCCTTGGTCCAAAATCTCTTGGCAAACTTGAGGGTTCCGTTCTCGGATATTATCGATTTTGCTAAGAGATTGTAACACCAAGCCTATCAAGAATAATCCTATACTGTCGCGCCACCTCTATATCGGTGATTAGGATATCATCACCTAACAGGGCGTAATCAGCAAAAGGGGTAGTACTCGTTGGGTATGCATATTTCACAGCTAGCCACACCATATAATGGTGGGAAAGCGCAAATAGGGACCATGATCCGTAGTAAACTAACAGTTGTCCTGTTAAGAAGGCAATCTCACTCACCCTCTTGACCATCGGAGGGACGATCAAGAAAGTGTTGAGACCCAAGGAAATGTTGACTATTGATGATGCCAGTGTACTCCCCCACATGCAGGACATGAAGGTGTATATGACACTCAACGGCCAACGGTCTGTTACCGATTTTAAATCAAAAGAGAAAGAATTACGTTTCTTTTGAGATCGTAATCGTACCAACGGACGTTCTTGGTCGAATGCTCTATCCGCCGGAAGGCGTGATAGGACTTTCATTGCCTATTGGTGGACAGGAAGCAATAACCTTAATTTTTTACGTAATTACATATTGCAAAGATACGTCTCTTACCACCTCCCTCTATCACTTGAGCTAACCTTCCCGTTGCTAACGGAACACCCTTGTAAGCCCCCAAAAGAGAACTAAAGTAGGGGCCTACAGACTTTTTCAGAAAGAGTTTTAAAAAGCTACAATTTTTTTTACTTACTTTTCTTGTTGCATAATTCAGATAGATAGAAGGGGTAATGCCGGTGTTAGAACACCACAATATTCCTCTTTTTGGGGTTAATGTTCTCAACTGTGAATCGACCATTCGATATCCCTTTCCTAAAAGACCGTAAATCCTACCTTTCGCCATTGGGACAAAGTGTTGATAGAGCAGAGTGAAAGGCACCACATCGAGAGAGAGAGCTGGGGAAAGACCCGGACATTGAGAGGAGGACAATGAGGTTATATCGATCTAAAACAGGTACTGATAACGAACCACAAGCCCTAGCTTTTAAGCCGAAGAAAGAAGCAATCATACCCCTGGAACAGAAATATATTACACTTCTAAATAGTTACTAGAAGCACTGCAAGCGCACTTCCTTTCTAGGCAAACCAAACCCGAAAAAGCACCTCCCCCCCGGCTAGCCTGGCAAAAGCGGGTGTGCTGGAAAACAGAACTGAGCATCAAGGCTACAAGACAGAAGGGAGGTTCACGCGTGCAGGAAAGCTTTTTCTCATGCTTAACAAATGCAAGTAGACTTTTCTCTGAGCCCCCAGGGGTAGCAAAGCTAGCTCTTCGTATCATTGGCATTGGGCATCTGAACCTGGCTACACAGCAACTCTGACTTTGGCAGAGGATCTAGTTCCACAACAATCCGCTTATCTTATATAAGATAATATATAAACTTAGCATACCTACAATCGCTTGCTTGATTTCTCTCTTGCTTTAGCTACTTAGTCTATAGGTAAGACTTTCATGAATGGCATGCTCGCGTGCCTTGTTGCCCCGAATGACCAGCCCACTTTGTATCATGACATTCCTTTTAGAAGAGTGCTTGACAGAGACCTTAACGCTAGGTATAAGGCCTTTCTTTCATAACCAAATGAAATTTCCTAAGGTGAGGATCCGAGACTGATGGGTACAGAATCCGGTGGTGCTTTTTATTGATCACAAATTGCTTGTTATTGCGTTGTACTCCTTTTGCAAGATCAGCTATTAGATGCGAAAAATCAAATGATGAAGAAGGCAATGAAATGTCGGATTGAATCGCCGAAGCAGGGCTAAGAAGCTTAACTAAGGAATTAGGAAGATGAAAGAAAGAAAAGCAGAAAAGGGGATACCCCATAGACCAAAAGGGCATAGATCGATAAGATCCAAGAAAAGAAAATACCTGCAACAGAGTCGGAAGACCTTTAGTAGATTGTTTTTAGGTCCAAGCGGTGAATTTGAAATCTTCCTTACGCCTACAAGCAAGAGTCTCGTAGGATTTCGCAAGGGAAGGGTAGCCAACCTGGGATACGTTGCGGTAAGGAATAGGAAGGTGCCTCTAGCAAATTGCCCTTTCTTTCCTTTCCTGGGCTAGGTAACCATTAATGGAATATCCGAGGCATTTTCTGATTTTTGGAGTCAACTCGTCTTCCCCGAAGAGGAACCCACGTATAAATTAGTATATATATACGCACTTACAGTTACAGATACAGAAGGCGCAATTGGAGCACTAAGATCATGGGGTGAAGGCAAACTGTCATTACACGATGGGTAAGGTGCGGAGCTACACTTTAAAGACAGATTCACTAGATTCCGACCTTCCCGTTGCTCTGTATAGTCCTATTGGAGGGCAATACAATACTCTAACGATTCCTGCCTTGGTTGATGATGAATTACCTTACTCCCTTTCCATACCGGGTCTAGGGGTATAGTCTATTCTATAATATACTCTTCTTCTATCACAGAAATTGCTAAATCAAAAATTAAGCCCTATAAGCACTTTACTGAAACTAAAAACAACAACAAGAGCAATCCCTCACAGGCTAAAGCAGGAACAAGGGGTGCAAGCAGTCTTTAGAAGTCTAAACTAAGAAAGATTTACGAACCACTTAGGAAGGATAAGAGTCGTAGCTACAAAGCAAAAGAAGTTATCGGAGGCGATGCGACGATACTTACCTCAGCCTCTCTGGCGGCATTAGTTACCAGATTCATTCAGTGACAGTTTTAGGATAAGGAAGTCCTTTATTTTCATTTAAGAAATTGGCGGCCACTCTCTCTCTTACTTTCTTTCATTTAGTTAGGCGTGGTAAAGGATCTCGCTCGAAAGAGACTCTTCACCTACTCAATTGGAATGACTCTTACCCTTACTTATCTCTTTACTCAGAGAAGTCCCTCTCGGAGCTATTCCCCGGCGTTGTGTCTTGTTTCTCCTTACTCTGGGAATGAAGCCGTAAGCCGAACAGAATACGGACTTACTTGCTCTATTTGATTCATGACCTCTTGCTGTTGCGTCTCTTTCGGATTCGGTTCCTAATAAAAGAAAAAGATTGTTGGCCTGGCTATTTCGATTGAGAATACGGAAGAGTCTATGAAATAGAAGAAAGAAAGTGAGTTCGAACTCTAACTCAAGAGCCCTTACTCAAGAGGGCTTCTCTTCCTTTTATTGTCAGAAGTCAAATGGTTAAGTCTAGTTGGGGCAACTGGGCCAGACGACATCGATAGCGGAGTTTCCGTGGTAAGGTACAAAGCTTTTTGTCTGGGTTTTGGGCAGACGTACTCAACTGGTACAAATAGAAAGGCTCGTCCAGTAAGTGATGACACTAGCGAGTAAACTACAAAAGGGTCTTGCTTGGTATAATATAAGTGGATGACTTAGTTATAATTAGCTCAGATGTGACTTCTTTGCTCGGTTTCGGTTGCTTGACACAATAATGGCCCTTCAAAGTCATTGACTCCATATTTAGGGAACGGTTGAACTCCTCTTTTCTTTTTCAAGCTGTCAACAGTCATGTTCTTATATTTCTTTACTGTTCCGTACTAAATTACTTTGTTCACCAATCAACTGAAGAACCAATTAGTTGTAGCAGCACCTGCAACTGAAAAATAGCCCCGAAAAATATTCAAAAGAAGAGGTCTAGGGCTGGTTCCGGAAATGGATCGAAGATAATGTAGTTCATTCAAGGCTCAGACATAATTAGTTAGAAACACCTCTTTCTATTGATATTGACTTGATGTGATGCTCTCTTCTCTCGCCCGTAAACCATAGGAAACATCTGCAGCAGACATCTTCAAAAAAGTTGGTTGGAGTTTGGGCAGTTGGCCGGAAAGTACCTAGTTCAGTGACGCCTATTGCCTTCGTCTTATTCAAACGTTATTGGCAAAATGCCTTCAATCTAGTCTTGAAGCTAGGAACCAATCGTCATGCTTAACATACACGTTTTGTAGAACTTATGCCCTTCTCTCTTTAAATTGAGAAAGAAGAAAGAAGATGGTTTCAGTAGGTAGGATGAGTCACTCTGGTATGATGAAATATAGGTCGATTGAAGTAGGGAAGGTCAATTAAGAAAGAGAATGTAGCTTCAAGAATGAGGCAAGGCCAGACCTAAGTCTAAGTTGAAGTTATAGAGCTGGGAGGTATGAGTTGATCGGATGCAGGGAAGCTCGGGCAATCCGCTCCGATCAATCATTCGTCAGGAACAAGAAAGGGTACTTTGCCAATGACTGAGGAAGGTCGTCCGCTATGTTTTACCAATTCTCCGAAGACCATACCAACACTAGTGCCAAAACAAAAAAAAAGGGATTGACTTTTTCAGTATGCGTCTTGAGATTTTCTAATCTAATTGAGATTAGATTAGGGTGGTCACTGTCTTTTTTAGGTCAAGGGACGGTTTTCTTTTTTTCTTCTATCTAGCTTCTTAGGAAAGTACTCTTGATTCCGATTCAGATTTTTTACTTCGTTGACCGACATTACAATAGGTGTATGGGTCAAAGAGTGATGCAGACCTATAGGTGTGACTGAACTCGCCGATCAGGCGTATACTGATGAAAATAAGATTCTTATGAGAGAAAGCCTCTAATACGTTCGTGCATTTGTTTGCCTTGCCGTTTTCATACGTTTTTCGGTGGGAGCCTGAAGTTGAGACCTGGGAGAGGAGACCAAACTGAAGTAAGGCCTAACGTTAAACTATGTACCGTAGTTTGAGCAATCAGAACTGATCACTATATATTGATCTTGCCAAAAATCACTAGTGGAATAACAAGTACAAGTAATGGTACACGCGCCTTCGAAAGCTTCTTCTCGAGTTTGGAGCATGAAGCGGTCTTGTGCATAGTTCTCCGTTTCTTGTACCAAGGAAACGGAGTAAGAAAATGTATGCGCATCCGAACTATTAGCTTCACTAACGCACACCGGCAAGAAGTCGGCCGGTGTTTGTTCACACCATTCGGTGCTTGTTCACACAGGCTTCCGCGGTAGCTCAGCCGTTGCTTGTTCTGAATGAAAGTGAATATAGACACAACTTTCTTTAGTGCAGAGCCGGGTTCATGATTGTGGATTGCACAGACTGACTTCTCCTAATGGCATATAGAAACGTGGTAGGGGAGGTTAGCTCAGGGAAGGAAGCTAAGTAAGGGCGAGCTACAACAAACACAAAGGAAAGGTCTGCTTCAGGATCATTTGAATAATGTGAAGATACAGACGAAGCATCTAAAGCCGAATCAGAATATTAGGCTGAAGCAGAAACGATAGGATCGTAAAAAGAAAAAGGCTATACGCCTATCCGTATTATGTATAATAGCCCATCCCTAGAGCATGGAGCCCTTGCTCTATCCCCCCCTTTGATTTTGGTCAATCTCTCTTAAATTGAACGCAGCTTTTCCCTATCATCCTATAAGTAGTCCATTGAGAGTAGGGAGTTGTAGTACTCGTTGTCTTATTCGTTATACTAGTTAGACTCACTTTAAGTATTTCGTTCGTTCACTTCAAGCTCGAAGATATACGTATCTTTTCGTTCAACTCCTTTCGTTTATTCCACTCGCTCTTTCCAGCTCTAAAAGCAAGGAGTATAGTATCGAACCGGCCAGCACGCACTTTCTGATCTGCCCCTTCCTTTCTCTTGAAACCGAAGTGGGAACTGGGAAGGTTGTTAGACAACTCTCCGAACTCTTACTTTTCTATCTCGTGTGCAAGATATAGTGTATGACCTGCAACTGGGTACACTAGAAGTTTTCCTTCATCCTTTGGGAATCAAGTCATTCAATGAATGAAAAGTGAAAAACCTATAGATAAATGTTTTATATAGATGATGATAAGACTTTCCAATCAATAGCTGGGCTAGGGCTTATTCTGATTCACCTGCTATGGCATTCATAGCATCAATTCCTTGCATCCCTCCTATTAATAAGGTAATAAGGCTCTGCCCACTCAGAGTGGACAGACTTTCGAGTTTTCAGCGGTTTATGCTAAATGTACGAGGGCTGCCCGTCGATTATTGTGGGATGCAATGGACTTTATTCAGAGGAATGTCCTCGCACGTGTAAGATTAGATTGGGGTTTCACTCCCTTACTACTCTTTTACAATAATTCTACTAATATAAGAAGTATCTAACCTATCTAAACGCAAGCATACACGAGTCAAATGAGGCAATTCAGAATGAAAGACATGCAAACCAGAAACGGATGAAGCCGCCCTTGTAGATAAGATGGCCGAGATACGGAATAGGGAACTCGCTCGCTTCAGAATCCCTTTCAGATAGGAGGACCCATTTTTTGGGATAGACTGACCCCTACACGGGAGCGATAGCGAAGCCAATTCGGGTAGGTGCACAATCCTTATAGCATAGCAAACGTTCCACTTATAGGCTCCCGAACCCTCGATTCGATTGTTTTCCAAGAATGTTGAGCCGGGTATGTAAGCCATGTATCTGGGAGGAACAACAATAAAAGAAGGACTTTCGGGTTTTGTCTTGCAGCTATTTTAAAAATATATATATAAGAATCCCTTTTTTAGAAGAAAGATTTTATATATGTCCAATCTCTAGAAGTGGTGGAACCAACCAAGATGTATGTCGTCCGACCCGACCTCAGACTCTTTCTTCCCGACCTATTTGACTGTTTGGCCGTAGTTATTTAGGTGGTATTCCGAGAACAAATTCCTCCCAGGAACACACGAAACAAAGATATGAACTGGGTAAATAGAAATGGAAAAGAGATGTTTCTATTTCATCCAAATTAGTTGCTTTCTCTACATCCATATGATCTACTAAAGTAGATCGGTATTAACCATATAATAAAAGCAGATCTTGGTCCATGGAGTCCCAAGAAGGTAAGAACTCCAACCTGTCCGATGCTTCTTTGGCCAAATAAGATATACAAGTGGGACCTGCACTATGAGCAAGCTGTGTGAAAAACCACTTCTTTTTTCCGGTTCCGAAACAACTTGGGTGAAATAGGGTTCTACCAGGAAACCATGGATTTTTGAGTTTTCGCCATTGGTTACTAGTTGAGCCACTGGAATGGAATGCGATAAGAATCTCTAGAGATCTTTCCTCTCCACTTACTCGTAACAGACTTTTCTTCTGTAGAAGACTTCTTCCGAATAGCATAATTGTCCGACACTACATTCCTCGATCTTCAAAGAAAACTGACTCCTCCTACTCCTCCTTCTCCTTATAGCCTAGTCTATATCCACAACTGACGTGACTCCATACCGATGCCTTTCCGTTTGTATAGTATACGGCTATGTGACTTCATAACCACAACCTACTTTTTTGCTTACTGTAGCATAGGCCATCGTTGGGCTTTCGTCCCTTCGCCTATAGACGGCGGCTTGGCTTCGCTATCGCTCATGACTTGGTATAGAGCCGTGTAGTCGTCGGTTTTACCACCAGAATGCCTATGAGATAGTGGTAGTGGTCGGCCTTTTGAATGCCTTCTTCCTTACTTTTATGAGAAGCCATTTACGACTATACTATAAAGGATAGGGGGGTGTTCGCCTTTGGAAACTTAGCTACTTAAGTCCTTCTCAGAAAGTCAAAGTAAGGGCGAACGTCATTCTGTTCTACAGCTACAACACTATATATTTATTATTAATATTAAGCATCTTAATAGTAGAACTACTTTCGTACTACCAAACAAGGCAACCTTCGGCTCCCTTTGTTTGAATAAGCACCGCTTATTTTAGTTTACATTCAAACCAAAGTAAACCAAACCTAAGCGGTCACGACATCTTGTTGATATTGATTGAGGAGTTTGATAGAGTTTAGCTGACTGAATCCATAAACCTAGAAAGTCGCTGTCACAGGTACTTTTTTATTAGAATTTTACTTTATAGGTAGGTATCAGCGAGGCTTGTGTAATGTAGTTGTGGTTAAGGCTGAAGTAGCGCTTTTTATTTTAGAAGATCTACTGAAATACCAAAGGCGAACGGCGCTCCCAGGCCGGGACGTCTGGCAGAATGCTTGGCCTCTTGCGCTGGAAGCGAAATCCGAAGGGTGAGCATATGGCGGTTAGCTTCTAGCACTAAATAATAGGCATTAGGCATTCTAAGCTGAAAGGAGGCAAGCAAATGAAGGGAGGCATTACGGGCCGACTACAAGAAAAGCAAAGCTTTGTAGACTCGGTCAAGTCGCTTATAGAATGCTGACGACTATTTTCCACTTAACCGGTGAAAAGGAGAGGGAAGTGAGGCTTAGCGAGCTTTATAAGGCCGACCACTACATAAGCCGCTGGTGGAGAAAGCTCGAAGAGCTTCCCTTCATTCATTACTAAGCTAGGGTCCCAGGTCTCCGAGTCAGCCCGCGCTTTTTTGAAGAATCCTGCACCCATGGGCATACAGCTTGGTAGGCCTTCCCTTTCCGCTTGAGCTTCATGGGTGTTGCCCTGTTCCCCAATCAGTTGTTTGGATGTGAGCTATACTCCGCGAGGAGCCAAATGGATGTATGGCCTTGCCTTGCCATTTGACCTATTTTCCCGCGTGACTAGGAATGCTCAGTGACAACCTCCCAATTTTCATTGCCTGGCCTCTCTTGCTACCACGGTAGCACCTAGTTTGGTCAGCACCAATCGTGTTCGGGCAACGAATCTTACATTAATTCACATTGGTTCATCCTGCTATGCCCTAGGCCTTTTGCTCTTCTAATGTAAAAGGTGGTCGGCCATTCGTCAAGGCCCAGGAATCCGCTAGACATCTCAGTGGCGGGATTTGATACCCGCATTCGATCGAAGTTGCATTTTAGTGCTCCCCTAACATAAAGGGGGCCTTTTTCTATCTGGGTTGCTTCGCGCAAAACATTGCTTATGACCAACGGATCACACGACTGGTGCACGATCTACTTTGCGCGTTCCATCCTTCAGCCCTTCGCCTATCGACTTGGCAGGCAAGCTACCTTGATCCGTCTTCAGCTTCGATTCGTTACGCTCAGAAGCTCCAACAAGCCCCAAAGTCTCTTGCCGCCTAAAAATCTGCCAAGAGAGCGCTGTTTTACGTTTGAACCTAAGTACCCATAGAATGCTATGCGTTCTCCACTTTCGGATCTCGCAAAGAGAGAATGTGTTTTTTCCTCTGACATTCTCTCTCATTCGCGGAGCGAAGAAAGCGGGCTTTGCCCCAGCTACCGCTATCCTTGGGAAACCAAAAGAGCTACCAAGGGAAAGGGATGCAGTCTCTCCCTTGGCCTTTGGAGAGGAGAGGGCAGAGAAGAACACGTCCTTCGCGCAAGTTTTCTTGCTTCCTGCGTCCTTATTAGTAAAAAAAGGGCTCTTCGACCAAGAAGGGATTCTGGTAGAAAGGCCGACCACTACATAAGTCACCATCCGTCCAGGAGAGAAGCAAGCTACCTTTCTTTGATCCCCCTTCCCGAGCAGGGAAGAAAATGAAAATGGACCGCAGATGGTAGTCGTGGTTGATTTTGATTCGAGGATCTTACGCGGCGGAGCGAACTCTTCTATCGTGTTGCATTTTCTCTGGCGGACCCCCCTCCCGGCCCATCGTACTAGAGCGATTCGAGAAGAATGATTAGGCGCACATTCTATCCTTTCTACAATGCCTATAGATGAAGTGCTTCGTTTCAGATCAATTCTTCGCTGCAATCGCTTCGATCCACCCCATCGGTGAAAAACCATAATACTCCCTGAGGAATTCCTACCAGTAGACTTCCCTGTACTCAAAGTGAATTGTCTAAGTGCTCTCCTTTGTCACATTATTTATCTCGTAATCGTTCGATTCCGCCCCTAAAGCTAGCTCCTACTCCTCCTCCTTCTCCTTTAGGATAGGATCCTCCTTGGTCCTATTTACATAACATTCTCGGCTGCCTCTGGTCCGGTAGATCGGTCACCCTCTAGCTAGTGACTAGCCCAGCTATGGAGCTAGGTGTACACCACCACGTTGAGACTCTCTTTTCAAAGTGAGATACCGGCTTTCATAAAAGGGAAAGATCACTTGGTCATGCAGTAGAGCAGTTTTCATCTAACTAGAAATTTCATAAGAGAAGAAGAATCGTAGCGTAGGGTCGACATAAACAATCGGTTAAAATAGTCTAATGAGAAAGCATTTGTTCACATTCGTAGTTGCAACAAGTTTTCTTTTTTGTTTTGAGATTGGCTTGGTCTTCAGTCTACCCTAATGAAACCTAAAATCTCACTCCCTCGCTTTCTCTTTCTGATAGACTAGCTTGCGCATCTTCTCTTTGGCACTCATCCTTGGCTTGGGGAGTGATCTCTCTCTTTTGTGTCAGTGAAGGAAGGATAAGAGCAATCGGCCGAATAATTGTTATTTTACTTACGATTATAGTGCCTCTATCGAAGCAGAACAAGTCTAATACTCCAGCCCCGATTTTTGGGGATTCCATTTCGATCTAAGCCCAGAAACCCATATCTTTATATACGAAATTACTTTTCTTTTTTTTCAAATTCCTTTTCTTACAGTCAAGTGGCGGAACTCCCCTTTCTTTCTACTAGTTCTTACATAAGCAATTTGCAGGAAGTAAACGAAGTCTTTCCTTCCGAAATCCACTCCTGAAGTCACGTCTTTCAGTACTGGGACTGAAGTAAAGTACTTGAGAGTTGCTCTTTGCCCAAAGCCCTCCTTCCGACTTAGTTAGAAATACCAACTCTAAATAGCTTTAGCATTTCTTGAGTTGAAAAGGTATTTCTAAATTCTAGAGCTCAGGAGAAGGTTTGGAACCCTAGTAGCAGAATGGAATCAGTTTAACGGGCTGACTTCCATGCCAACACGAGTAGTTTAACTCATCACTACCTCGTAAGGGCGTTGAGGATTGTTTTTTCTGTTTTTTCTAAAAACTTTTGAAAAAGTCTTCAAACTTCAAAGAGCCTTTGCATAGTTTATGAATTCTGCTTAGTAGGGACCTAAACACAGGAATTTCTTTTCTCAGAGTTAGACCACGCCTTATGACGAAAGAGGGGAGAAAGAACGGATCACCTGTCGATCTGTGATAAAAAAAAAACTATACCTGAAGAATGGGATACAGATTGACAAGCACAAAAGGGTAGGCTTGGCTATTAATCTACGCTCATTGATGAGACGGCGACATAGAGAAGAAAGTATACCCTTTGTCACCCCCCTTGTCACTTAAACTTAAAGAAGAGATACACACTTTTGAATTGGTGAGATTTAGGATGGAATCAAATAGCGAATGCACTTGCGGTCAAGACAGGTCCTGCATCTCCTACCTAATGCAATTGACCGACCCGCCATTTCTTTCCTTCAATAATGCCTTAGCTTCACTTCAAGACACTATTGACCAAGGAAAGACTACCTTTTTTTTTAATGGAAGAAGCAGAAGGGGTGAACGAGCACTGCGGTAATGAGCCGTAAGAAAGATGAGCAAAGCATTCCTTCCGCCGGCCTTTATAGGAGGAGGGGAGCGTGGTGAGATAGATAGGCATCCAATCCTGCAGCAGCTAGTTTATCGGCCTTAGTCTTGTGCTGATCTCAGACTTCAATCAACCCCTTCGTACTTCGATCCAATCAATCAATCGATCAAGAGGCTAATCTTTTTTGTTTGGGCCGGTAGCTAAAAGAAAGTCCCTGCTTTCTCTTGAACAAGGGAAGGGCAGCATAGCATTAGCTTCAATTGAACAAGCTCAACCTTGAAAAAAAATGGTGGTAGGCCAACGTTGAAGGCTTCAACTTGGCCACTAAAGAAGGCGCAGGCTGGGCGAGAGACTAGGCCAACTTACTACTTACTGCCATGGTTTAAGCTTTAGCCTCCATAGACGGAACTCTGTTTAGGTATTAGGGAGGGGAGGACACTACTCAGCACCGCTTCGTTGGGTGTGGTTCAATGCCTAACAAAAAGGGCCAAAAGCAAAAAAGGGATGTATGGCTGAGGAGAGGAGAGAAAGAATGCATTCATGGAGATTCTGTCTGTCGGAGGTTCGAGAATATATGAAAGGACATCTAAGGCTAAGGTTACGAAGTAAAGGAAGTCCATTACTGAGAGAAATGGTGATCTCATCTTGCTTGCTGGGAGAGAGGAAGCTTCCGGACCATCTTTTCCAGTCAGATAGCGAGCGATCACTCAGCAATGAACACTAACTGAAAGTAGCCGGGAATGAGTACCTATCCCTTACGGAAATCGAACTCGTGTCTTCGACATGAAAAGAAGATGTCCTAACCACTGTACGAAAGGGACCAAAAATTCATTCTTCATATACCTCAACTCTGAGAATAGAAGTGGTTCATTTTCTTTATATACGCAATTCAATATTTCGTTTGGGTTCATGTTAGCGATTTTTTATGCGAATTCAGTGGGTCGTCCCCCCTTCCTACGGGTTCCCCCACTGACCTAGTGACAAAACAACCACGCCCCTTCTCTTTCTCCAATCATAAAGCCCCCTGATCCCTTTATTTGTCTTTCATCCCCCCATAATAAGTAAGACCCCGCTATTTCGAATTAAAAAAAAAAAAGGGGCGAAGCACCCGTTTGAAGTGGCGAAGGCCTATGCTACAGTAAGCAAAAAAGTAGGTTGAGGTTACGAAGTCAGTTAGTCGAACTAGAAAACTATAAAGAAAGGGAGGCTAAGGTTACGAAGTAAGGTCAGCTGGTTAAGGAAAGCTCAGGTTATGAAATCGCTTAGCCGTTAATTAATTGAAAAATGAAAGTAGTAGTGAGGTGTCGGTACGAAGTTGCGTCAGCTGTGGATATAGACTAGGCTAAGGCTTAGGTAAGGCTTGACTTCTATTTTCTTCACTTACACCTTACACTTCAGCTGAGTCTAAGGAGGCTTAGGTGCGGAGCTATCCACTGTGGACCAAGACTACGCAAAGGTAGAACACCATGGAAACTTCGTTGACTTTATCATCAACCTTGATTTCGCTACGCTCAATAAGAATCTGGAATAGCAAAAATAGGTTCGTGTTCCGCTTCCAAAGTCAGTCGTCTGCAGTTCACACTTGGGCAAAGACGACTCTCCAGTGGTTTCCTTCTTACTGTACTTCTGGGTCGACCCAACCCGAATGGGAAGAAGAGGGTCACCCAAACTGCGGTCCATTTTGTACGTTTGATGAGCAGACCCCTCAGGCATTTTAGAAAAGGGAAGGAAACTTCTCACCCCGAGGGAGGCGGGAAGCTACCACTTCTAGAATGGAAGCTTCTCCTTTACTTTTTTAGAGCGTATCGCTATTTTGAAATTAACAAAAAGGTTTATAGATGAAGTAATCGGAATGACAGTTGGTTACGGTTGCGGAAAGCGGAGAAAGTCGGGAACCGTCGGTTACCTTTTGAATCAAAGTAGCGACAAGCCGAGTATTACGACTACAGAGGGAGAAGCAAAGCTTCGCAGACAGCTTCGCTTCCTCCTCACTTCTTTCCTGGCGACTAGCTTCTCAAGTGGGCGGCTTAGTAAGCAAGCTATCTTCAGCATCGGTAAAATACATATCAATAATAGGCCGGAATGGTGGGGAAGGAGGCCCTCCCTACTTCAATGGAAAGGGGGGAATCGTCGTTTCACAGCCGCTCCTCTCTTTACAATCAAGTGGCTTTCACTCCCAAGAAGTGGGAATAGGAGTCAATCGATGACAGAAAAAATTGCCTAATGCCTTATCTCTTCTGGAAAGAGTTCTATCTCCCTAGGTTTGAATTCCTTCAGGAGATAACCAACCATCTTCCCTTTAAGATAGGGGTTAGGGAGGTGAAATTGAAGTGGGATTCCTTCTACAAGGGATTTTTGCTCAAAGGGCTATGGATCGGGGTGAGGGTCGAAGCAAGCGAGTTGGTTTGTGAGGGTATGTGTGTGCGAGTATGCTATTCATGAAAGTCTTACCTATAGAGTAAATAGGGCCGGACTGGGACTTCTTTAAAGGATTTCTCTTAGCCATCGATTGACTTACTCCCAATCCTGCGTGAAACAGAAGTCTTATACCACGTCTGAAGACAGAAATGCTCTCGTAGGATCTTTTACTTCAATAGTAGATATCAGGCCTTTCAGCAGGTTAGTTCATGAATTCTCCTATTTCAATAAGAGAAGTGTTGTGGCCCGCTTTGAAGACAACCATGAACTACTAGCACAAGATCCAGTATTTGAAAAGGTTCCATACCCATAAGGGTTCCAAGCTTCAACCTACTGCTCGAGCAACTTGCTTATATATTGACTTATCTTGAAAGGGTTCTTTTCAATAAAAGAATTCATTATGACAGCAGTTCCAGAAAGACAGATTACACTTGCCCGACCCGGGCATAAGCAGGAAAAAGATTCTATCAGATTTCAATACACAGAGAGAGTATCTCTTGAGAAGCTTCTAAGAAAGCAAGTCGAATAGAATGGGGACTTGCTTAACAGCGAAAGAGGGAAATTTGGTTAGAACAGGGGCTACTCTCTCGCACTTCCCAATCTACGTTCAAGAACATCAATTCCAGCGGATTTTGAATTCTAAAGGGGTCGCAGGCGGAACGGAAGAGGCTGGCTGATTCGATCAAGTAGGGCTAACTCAATGGAATTCATAACCCTTTGAATCTTCCCTTTATTTCCTTGGTCGGGCAGCAGTGTTCTCACTTCTAGGAAAAGCCACATCAGGGAGGATGGCTGCTGAAAGCAGAATTCAATAAAAGCATGATAGCGGAATGGGTTAGAGCTATGTTTAACTAGGTAAACCCGCGCAAACAAAAACTCTTTCTGATTAGGGATGATAATCGCAATAGCAAGGGTCTGTTACCTACCATAAATAGGGACTCACATAAGACTGTAAACGACTTTTTGAGGAAATATAAAAGAAAGTGTGAACCTAAGCCAAGAGCCCACTTCATATTCATAACATCTTCCACCCTCTGAATCAAAGATTTACTCACTGCCAACAAAAAATACTATATTTACTAGTTTAAATCGATTCACTAAGCTAGTTAAAAGCCTTATTACGCAATTCCACCAGTGTGTCCAACATTGTCAATATTAAACGCTTATGTCAAGCCAGAGTAAGACTTCTCTGTGGGAACCCCCGGTAAATGAGACCTGTCAAGTCAAATAGGCTTCTAATAAGAAATTTGCTCATTCATTACTTATGCAATGACTTTCTTTTTTGAAGCGTCAATGTTACCTTTATATCTCCCTCGTCTAGTCGAGATTCCCTAAGAGAAAGGGATCAAATCTGTAGTTGTAGTTTCTATACGTCAATCCAATCTCGCTTCCATTCATCATCCATTCTGAGAAGAGATTCTTGAATAACAGGCTAAGAATATTCTTATAAGTCCTTGTCCGTTATGTATGCTCCAGTAAGAAAGTCCCTTACTTTGGCTAGTAAGGATTTTCATTTTAGGCAAGCAGGCTCCAGTGCGAGTACACTTTTTTTTTCTACTTTTGCTGCAATAGAAGAGATTTCCATTGGACTAGTTAAAAGACTTAGATAACACACCGGGTTTACATAAGAAAAAGTTCACGTAGAGAAAAGATATTAGACTAGTCATTAAACTAGTAGCGTCTACGAGCCTCCCGCTTCGGTACCATCTCCTTTTTTACCAGCCGAACTGCCCTGTCAACCCTTTACGGCGCTTGCTTCCTAGCTAGAACTCACACAGCGCAAACATCATAAATGAGAACTAAGCATAGTCTTACTCCCTAGCGCACAGAGCAAGAGTAAGCTACTTCACTCGAGAAGAAGAAATTATTGAGTGAGCGATCTGGCCTCTAGCCCTTCAATGATGGATTTGTCTTCAAAAAACCCCGACCTCGGTGGAAATCTAACGGCAGGGCTCTCATTAACACTATTGAAGAAGTAGCCGAATATATAAACTATTATACCTTCCAATGTATACTGATGAAAGCGGTTTAAACATTCCTGCTCATCGGAAGTGAGTTTATTACTAGCCTTAAGGTAATCTTTAGCAGATGGTTCATCCCCCTTAATCAAAAGATTAATTAACAATGGTGAAGCCTGATACATATTCTGTATATCATCATATGGATATGCTAGCTCTTCAATATTTTTTTGTAATTCGATTAATCTGTCACTATCGTACTCGTAAACTTGCGATTTACGCAATAAATCCACTATAGTATTTTGGTATTTATAAATATTGGATATATTTATTCCCTTAACAGAATAATCATCATGGACTAGAACATCATAAAATTGACCAAAGAAGATATCATATCTGGAATCAGTTTGATAACACCTGCAAGAATAACGGAGCCTGGCCATCAAAATTGGATTACCTGATCTATACATCATCATAGAGATTTGTTCATTCATTATAGTAGAATATAAACCCTAGAAAGAAAGACTCTTTCTTTCACACAGCACACCGCGCCAAACCTGGTAACTCTGATCTCTCATCTAGGAGAGAGCCAAATTGCGTTGGTTAAATTCATGGCGAGCAGGGATTATATCCTATAGAGTGTTCCTGATACTGATACCATTTTTTGCATTTTTAGAAACTATATTCCTTTAATAATGAACACAATAAAGGGCATACTTTTTAGTTGCAAATCTTCTGAAAGTATCAAAATAATCAATAATATTTCAAGTTCTTCTGGAAAGAGGGGTAAAATTCTTCATTGGTTTTTTTTATTGCACACTATATCCGTATAGGACTGGTAAGCTTTAACTATTTTCTCAATTTTAAATGCAATAAGCTTATCGCTATTTATTTTATCAAACTCATTTGTACTTTCTAAGAGATATAGAGATATTGTAGTATACTACTAGGGATAACTTGTGCTCTTATTCTTCTGTCAAAAGTAGGGAAGAGCAAGTGTCTGATCAAATCAATCAACCGATTGGGGCAAAGACTTTACTTCGCTAGGACGGAGTTGCTGTCGATTGAGGATTGTCCATGGGCCCTTTTTTCTTTTATAAGGGAAGAGATTGTAGCTGGGTACAAATAGGCCGGTGAAAGATGAGTAGGCAAGCACGCGGGTTGTACCGGTCAGCTTTGAGTTGTCGAGTGACGATTGGCCGAGGGGACTTCCATCATGTAGCTGGGTACAAATAAGCCAGTTAAAGACGAGTAGGCAGGGCGTTAGGCTAGTGCCAGTGGGGTACGTAAATGAGGAGAGATCACATGGTTTTGTACTGGTCAGTTTTGAGCTGTCGAGTGACGATTGCTCTATCTCTTAAGAAAGGACGTGGGGGCCTGTCTTATAATAAAGGGGGTACTCTCTTCTCTGATGTGCGCTATATTATTGTGTCCTATTTCTTAAGGAGTGATCCAGGATTAAGCCACGTGGCGATACCCGCCAAAAATAAGGGGGCCTTGAGTACTCAAATGTGTACGATGAAAGGACAATTATTTAGCGCACTTAAATCTAGTGGATGGGGTTCCATATTCATGAAAAGTCAGGTTTGAACCATGTTACGGAACCAAGACACCCTATCTTACTAATAATAAGAAAGGGTTAAGGGCCTCCAACGCCTATAAATAGAAGCTTCTTTCTCTATTTGGCAAAGCAAAGGGAGATATGGATCTAGCTACCACTGAAAGACTTTCTCAAATTAATCAAAGAATTCTAAATGTTGAAAATGAAAGGTGCGAACATCAGCAAACGTTTCATGCTTTTTTAGAGCATGTGCCTGCTATTTTTCCGTAGCTGGTGGAACAACGCATTCAACAGCTCCTTAACCAAATTCAAACCCTGGAAGAAGAGGGGAGGACCCTTTCCCAAGACAGGGAAGACCTTATTGTTAGGATGGCTTTTCGCATCCGCGGCGGAAACAACTAAGAGTCAGTCGACTCTTTGGAGTTTAAGAAGATTTAAATAAGTGTCTGTAGACGCAAAGTAGTGTGTTTCTTCTTTTTCTTTGTTTAGTGGAGATCTACTCCTATGCTAAGTGTCTTTGTTGTGTTTGCATGTATCACTAGTTGTCTTCAATGCTTCAGTTGTTCACTTTGTAATGTTGTGTTTAGTTGTGAGGCTGGTCTATGTGTGTGTGAGCTTCCTATTTGATGTATTCCCATGTAACGGCTATTAATGAAAAAAATCCTCTTTGTTCTAGTTCATTCTCTTTCCCTGTTTTGTGCAGAAAAATTGTTGATTTGAATTCTTTTTGAAATCTCATTTTTTTCTTGTAAATTTCTCACATATACAAGCTCAAACTACAGCCAAGAGGGTGGAAGTTGTGTATTTACATTCACTCTCCTATATCCTATAATAGCATAAGCATAGCAGAAAGCTTTCATGCCTCGCTATCCTGTCTTTAAAACCTACACCGAAGGAGTTGAACATAGTGAAAAGAGTCATTTCTTTGATGAAAGACGCCACAAAGCTAGTATAGTTATCGCACACCTGATCTTCTTTCTGATAGGAATTATCACCTTCTAAACAAAATAGGAGTGAGAATTCCCCAACAAATGGAATAAATGAGTGAACAAGCACCGAAAGGTGTGCGTTAGTGAAACGAATAGCTCAGTCCTAGCGGACAGGACAAAACTTCCCTTGGAGAAAGCCAGCTTGAGGGAATTGGATTGGTCATTCCACCATCACTCGATTATAGAGGCTTGGAGCAGCTCTCTTTGAAAGCCCTCTTGATGCGATGAGAAAATGGCTTGTATTCAAGGCTAGTCCCAAGAAAGCAAGCTAAAGGGCTATCCTGATAAGAAGATGAAGCCTGATCGGGCCAAAAATGAACGCAATCGAAGGAAGGGGTAGAGCATGTTCTATTTTTCCAAATCTTTCAAGATGAAAATAGAGGGATTGTCTTAACTTCCTCGATGCAGTTTCATACAGCTTTGCTTGAGTAAGGAGTAGGCCATTCCAGATAGGCTGCTTTTGCTATTACTGAAGCTTTTAAGAAAAAGACCTTTCCTTTATGATATTATGATTTATGATATTAAGGATTTTTCCAATCATCAGATTGGTGTCATCCCCTTTCAATCATGTTTGATGGATAAAAGCCCTTGGGCCTTCGTTCATTTTATTTAAAAAGGCTGCGACATATACAACATCTTTCCATAAACTTTTTCTTGCCTGGATTAAAATTAAATATATGAATAGTCATTCCCTCACAAATTCTTTATTTGAATATCTTTGCTTTGTTCGTTCTACAGATATAGATTAAACTGCCTTTCTTGGCACCATCCCTATTCTGATGGCTTAGTACATGACCGACGGAAGAGAAGAGGTGAAAAGGCTAGCGAGGCAGAATTCTTTTTCTCTTTCATAGCGCCGCACAATGGAGACATTGTAGTGCTAGACCAGATTTAGCAGCGGCCAGTTGAAAAATGATATGACCCAGGACCAATTCTGGCTCTTCTTTCTATCAAAATGAATCGAATTCAAAAGTGCACCACCCTTCTTTACTTTACAACCAGCCTCCGACCCAAGTTGCTTTTACAAAAGGTCAACGGGGCAATCAAAAAGACTTGCTTTTGACGCCCCGTTGTGCCGACCAGCAGGGGGATGCTACTTACGAGCTGGTCAGGGACAGGTTCCGGTCACTCTTTCGATGCTATGCCATTGTGGTGGTACAAGAACCGCCGAATAGGGGCAGTTTTCATCTCATCGCTGGCGTGTGGAAGACTAGTGCATCTAAGCACAACGCAGCCAAGAGGGTCAAAGATTGCTTCGCCGAATGGGACGGATATCGATCTTCGCTTCTACAAGGCCTAGTCGACTCTTTGTATGAGCCTTCCTTTATCAAGGGGCGCAGCGGGCTTCCTTTCCTTTACCTTTAAACAGTTAGAGCCTCTTCTCTTATCAGTCCTTTCAGTCAGTTCCTTTTCGGTTAGCTACTTAGGATGAATCACACAGAGGCGATCTCAAACATAAGAATACAATATTTTTCAAGAGATAGAAGGCCTAAGAGAGATGGGGAACTTCTTTCCTATAAATCTTCTTTGCATGAGCTTCTGTAAGCCCCGAAACAGACTCCAATTACATGTGTGAAGCATCGTTCCATTTCAAATCAAACAAGTGAGGAAGCCATAATCTTCATAAGCAGACGTGTGAGTCTAGCTTTCAATTAGCGAAGAAGGAAGAAGACAAAGCAAGGCTTTCTTCTTTCTTTCAGAGTGAGAAAGGGAAAGCAAACGAATCAAAGCGGGAAGGCTTGAAAGGTCCTTCGAGGCTCGTCAATGGCTTGGCTTCAGGTAACGAATGGAAGCGCGGATTAGCGGGTGTCCACTTGACTCAGTCATAGTCTTTCCTGGTACGCACTCGAAGCCTATGTTCACTAGATAAATTAAAAAGGGTATGGAAGTGATCTCACTCCATGCATTGCACACTTTGTTTATCCAAACTGGGCAGAGCTAGGTTCAAGATAGAGAGGGAGAGCCTTTCCATTTCTTTGATGCACATGACTTTTTCACAGAGTTTGCTTCCACAGTTTCTTGAGCGACAACCACCTTGTGTCCCAACCTTCTCGACTTTATTTGGTGCCAAAGACCAATGACTAGTTAACCAGGAAGACAACTATTCTTCTGGACGAGAAGAGCGAGTCTCAGTCCGGGGTGAGAAGCCAATAGGAAGCTTGCTATGGGGACGGACCGAGGAAGGGCGATGGTTATGTTATCAGCCAATGCATCTTCTTCCTACCCCTCAACCGCTTTAGGGGACTTCTCCTTTTTGGTTAACAACCTATGTTGGGCTGACTAAGCCCACTATCCTACAGGGCCCCTCTTGTGTCAGGTTAAGGCTCCACCTAATCTTGGGTCAAGGGCTTAGTTGAACCCAATTTCTTCACTTGTAGTCTAGGGCTTTGCTTGGCATTGGGATTCGATACAACTTGCTTTCCTGGTCTTGAATTAAACCTTGTCTCTCCTAATTCAGTCTATAGGTTTTGGTTTAGGTTCAATCTTAGTTGTTTAGCTTAGGTCCATCAATCAATCTCTCATAAACCCCTAAGCTGAATCTATATAGGGCCAGTCAAAAATTCCTTGTAACCCTCTAAGAGGGTAAGGGTAGTGAGGCTTAGATTCCATAGAGTTCAACCTGCATTGGGCTTTAGTTATGCCTACATCCATTTTAGTAGAAAAAGATCTTTTATGTAGCCCAACTCATAGAGAGTTCTGTCAGTTGGTCTGAACCCATTTCTTCTATTCCTATTATTGTTCAGTGATGGGTTTTCTCCTTTTAGGATTAGGTTTTTATCCCGTGTTGTGCTAAGCTCATTTCTCTTTTTATGTCTAACCTTTTGTACTGAAGATATTGCATACCCTGCAAGTCAGTCATTATCCACACATGTCATACATCTCTCATATAGAATGATCTTAGAAAGCACCTAAGTGTTGGACATTTGCATGATACAGGTAAACCAATCTCTCTAGGTTAAAACCAAATGACTTTCTCAAACTAATACTGCAGATCGACATCGGGGGTGGCAGTGACACTTCCTGTTGAGTACAGTACACAATTCAGACTTTAAGTTCGTTTACACAGTATGAGAAAGAAAATTCTAAAGAATGGGACTAAGCAACTTTTTTAAATTTCATTCTTTAATATAACATCAACATAACAATAACATTTTAAAGCAATATAGGCATTTATCCCATCCATCCACCAAGAAAAACACCTGCCTTACACTAAAAGTTCACGCGCTTCTTTATTCAAAACAAAAAAACATTCTGAAATGAACCCACAAATAAAAGTGGGCTGGTCGGTTCATTATTTGTGTTCGTATAATTTTTCATTATTGCAATACAAGTAAGACCTCCACTATACTAGTTATGGAGAGAATTCGTGCCGGATGGATCACGGCGCTTCGAACCATAGACTACTGATGCTGGAATGAAACAAAGCTTTGGAACAGAATTATGCTTCTTACTAGGCCTGGATGGCGGAACTGGTATTTTGGGGGGGAAGAAAGCGGCTCCCTTTTACAGCATAGTAGAAAGCTGAGCTTTCCCTCGGGTAGCTCCATTTAGAAAGAACACAAAAAGGAGAAAGAACATTATTTCGTGGATTTTTGCCATCACTGCTGGAAAACCCATTTTTCTGTAGGCATCCATCGGGTCCGAGATTATATACTGCTGCAGAAACTGAATCGAGGGGGTTGGTTGAAAGGTAAGGATAGCATGATTGGTCGATTGGTTAGAAGGTAAGGATAGCACGATTAACTTGTTTCGGGTCTCTTGGATCATGGGCCAGAGCTACTTGGGTTTATCCCGCTGAACATCATTTGGATGGGCTCGGATCCTTTGTATGATTTCATATGCCTTTGACGGGCTTTGAATTTGGACAGATCTGGAGGGCCTTCTTGCATGGACTTGGGCTTGCTTTGATGATGGGCAGGCCTTTTCTTCGCATAGGCCTTCCCTATAGTACTGGGGCTAACGCGCTAGGTCGAGCGGTCGCCGAAGCTTGCTTGTTAGTATAAAACTAACGAAACCTCAAACCAACCAATATCAAGACTACTCGGGCATACTTAGCTTTTCCTCCTAAGATAAGAGCTTTCCACCAAGCTTGTCACTTTTATAAACCTCTTCACTAATTACCTAGTAACTTTGAAAAATGAATTTCCACTAGGGTAAAGTAAAATAAAGGGAAGATGAAAAAACGTCTACCCTAGCATAGTAAGTAGTTGTCTATTTCGCATGCCCTTCCTATACTGACCTATACTGACTTACTGTATACCGCTGTTAGTGGACTGGTCTATTGCTGTAGTATACTGCTTACCAGTTATGCCGAAGAGAAAAATATGGAAGATTGATCCTATTCACTGCTAATCGTGGAGTTTCCTTCCAATGATAAGGCTTTCGGGCAGTAGAAGTGTTAAGGTCTTCCACTTGAGTTCCCTTGTCAGTTGGGGTTCTAACAGTTGGAGCGCCAAGGTAAGCCCTTGCAGCCATTGAGATATATCTAGTGGAAATGCCAGTTTCCAGCTATCCTTTTCAAGTCTTTCGTTCTGCCAGCAAGCTGGTGCTAGCAGCCTGTGGGTTAGACTGCCCTAAAGCGAGTAGGAGTTTACTCACATGCAGTTGGAAAGTTTGAAAGCAGAGCAGGGGTCTTCATTTCAAATGGGCTTTGATAGATCTTTGAAATTGGAAAGATGCTCAGTCCACTCTCTTTTCGATCCAGTTACAGTTGGAGTAGTAAGCTCATCTAGTTCCCCTTTTTTTCTCTCTTTCCTGTAGTTTGAGTTTTAGTTGTCTTTCCTGTCGATCTCGGCGAGCCAGTCTTAGTAGTTGGCCTAATAAGAGGAGGGCCCTATAATAGTTGCTAGTCTTACTTCCATGGAGTGGTAGAAAGCGAAATTGGGATAAATTTGACATCCTGTCTTATCTTATATCGATTTTGCTCTTTTTGTCTTTCTGTGCCATCTTTAGGCAATCGAAGACTTTATCTAAGAGGTGGATTTCCCTCGATAGTCCGGCATATTATATATGATGGATACGAGTGGGCCAGGCGAGTGAGTAGGTATCAGGCCAAGTTACCTTTTTGGGAGCCCTAAAGAGGCTACCTAAACGATCGTTAAAAGGATTAAGACAGGTCAGGAAGGACAAATCAATGAGAAGGGTGGTTCGTAGATCAGTATGAGTATGAACTTCAGCGTGAAGTGGTCGGGTTCACTCCTTCTAGAGGAAGGGATTCGTGTACTGATTTCTTGCCTTAGCTTCTATATCCCTCACTCGATATATTTATTTATTAGAACGAATTCCTTATTGCTCTAAACGAGCTACATGACTAAGGTAGCTTGTCTCCAGAACCTCCATTTCCTACATCGAGCTTAGAATCTCGATCTTTTTCATTAAAAAAGAATAATTTTAATAATCCTCATCAAGGAAGGGTTCTCATCGCACATCCAATTCATGAACAGAGGATTCATAAATAGACAGGCTTGACATTCCTAAGAAAGCGGAAGAGAGAGGATTTGCAAGAAAAACTTGAATAGACTGACCTACGAGCAAAAGTCTTGGAAGAGTGAGCGCAGGGAAGGATATTTCTTTTAATAAAGAAGTCGTTCAAACTCACTTAAGACCGTTCGTGATCCCACTTCACTCTTATTCCATTCCTTTCGACTCGCAATCAGAATAGCCGTACAGTCGAATAGTTGAGTTAGACGGGGGATAATGGTCGAACTATCAAAGAGGTCCGCTACCAAAGAATTAGGAGTTATAACATTCAATAAAGAAAGAAAAAACCAATATAGGAACTTCAACTAAGAAAGAAGAAGAATAAGAAGAATTGCTTGAGTAAGGTAGTCGCTTCTCTTTTTCGGTATACCGCTTTGCTCGCAGAGCGAATTAACATAAATCTTTCTGAATATCCTTCGCCCCCTATCTCCTCATCTTCCTATTTATAAGCCACAGCTTACTTCTACGTTTTTAATTTCCCATAGAATCTCCGGAGCTTTCCTAGCCATTATAGTTTTCTTTTTTTATCTTCTTTGTCTGAAAATAGGTTTGATTTGCTTCACCTATGAGAATTTCTACCAATTCTTCTTTCATTCATCAAAGCTCATCCTAATCTCCGTCGAGATTACTACCTTAGCCCTATCCTATCATCTGTATAATGGAATTCGTCATTTATTGACGGATTTTTCAGTATTTTTCTTTCTTAGAATAGGAAGAAAAAGATTGAAATGACTGTGAAAAATTGAACCTATACCTTTCTGTTAGATTGAAACTCCAAATTATTCTTTTCTTATGAAATGTTTATTATTCGTTGATAGATCTAAAGCTTATGCCGTAGAAGCTGACATCAGGCTATTGGCCTTTTATCTGCATCTTCCCTCGTAGAGTGGCATCTTTTATAAGAAAAGACTTTCTCAGTGGAACTAAAAAAAAAAAGATTTTGGGCTCTTTTTTTTTGTTGACTTTTAGCCACGTGCGGCAGCTATGCGCATGTGTCCCAAAGTAACATATATTTTTTGGTAATGGGTATACTCGAGAGAAAGGGTTTGGAATTCGACCTCCCCTTATAAGCTTTAAAAGGGGGTCATGGACTCCTTTTTAGTTTAGGATCCCTTTTCTACATTCAATTATTTGTTGAGCCTGGTGCGGAATCACCATCATTACACATTCATTCTTGGTCTGGCTGCTGGTCTAGCGAGCCTTCCTAGCCGCCTAGAGTGCAGCCTGCCTGCGAAAGACCATAACGTAAGTAACTCAGTGCTCCATACGGCAGAAATGAAAGCAGAATTCGTTCGGATCCTCCCACATGTTCAATCTTTTTTTAGCGGTTTCCCCAGAGATCTTTATCATTAATGCAACCTTCATTTTGCTCATTCATGGAGTTGTATTTATTACCTCTAAAAAATATGATTATCCACCATTAGTCAGTAATGTGGGTTGGCTTGGATTACTTAGTGTTGCGCGCCTAGGAGGGCAGCGCGCTTTGGGATGCGGAGGGGCTATTATCATCCAGCTCCCTAACCTAAAGCGGCACCAGGTTTGGACCGCAAGGAACCGTAGCATGGGGGGACGTCTAATCTTTTTGCCGCCACAAGGCTGGCTAATCATACGCAACAGGCTCGAATACCCCTGGTTTTGGAAGGCATATGAGTCTGAACGCTATGTTGAATGTGCTACCGAGACTACACTACGTAGGTACCTATGCAGGTGAGGCGTCGTTCAGTCCTAGAAACGGCGGTAGTGGCGCAAGGAGTTAACGACCGGACATGCTGCAACCTAGGGATCACCAGGCAGCTCTTTCGCTCTATAGAGATCAGGGGGGCATAGCACAATTCTTCTTGGAGGAGGGTTGTTTGCCGGGGTAACTGATCCTGCCATAATGTGCTTCTACCTATTATAACACCGACAACTGAAGTCGAGCATACATACAACAATCTTCATGCGTGAATAGCTGGGAGGAAAGAAAGGGCGGTAGATGATAATGAGAAATGGTGTCGCGTCTAGACGGGCGGAATGGATGAGCGAAAGGTGTCATGCCATGGAGTGGGGAATATCCCTCGTCTCATGTAAGACAACTAAATGCACCTCGAGGTGCTGCCGAGAAACTGAGGGACCTTCTCGAGCACATGATAGGTAATTCAGAGATAGAGATAGCCTATTCATTATGGTAAATCAATGCTCCAGGCCAAATAGAGCTTACCTACGGCACCTGGCTTTCTATCGTAAAGCCAAAGATGCCCCAAGACAAGGTACAACTGTTGGGAAGGGGACATGATCAATAGAACCTGGCTGGATCCGGGCTGGGATAGTGGCACCCATTCTTAACCAGTTCCGAAAGGGTTCACTCATGCTGGAGGGAGCATCCCAATTAGTGATCGGTTCACTAGTTCACGCAAATCCGAAGAAGTTATCACAGACGAGCCACATGCAGGGAAACTTGCACGTGTGGTTCTGGCCGGGCTTTCCTTAGGTATCTAATAACCTTGCTTCTGCTCGCCGCTGGCGCACCTCTCCTAACTATTGACTATTTATTCTAGAATAATCTTTTAGGAGTGACAATTTTACATATTTCTGCCAAATCATTCTATTATTAAGTACGGCTGGTACCATTTCGATATGTTTCAATTCTTTCGAACAAGAGAGGTCTGATGCTTTTGAATCCATTGTATTAATTCCACTTCTTACTCGCGGTATGCTCTTTATGATCTCGGCTTATGATTCAATTGCCATGTATTTAGCTATTGAGCCTCAAAGTTTATGTTTTTATGTGATCGCAGCATCAAAAAGTAAGTCTGAATTTTCTACGGAAGCCGGCTCAAAATATTTGATCTTAGGTGCATTTCCCTCTGGAATAATATTGTTTGGGTACGACCGGACAACTACCGATATCTATTAATATATTCTCTTAGAATGTTCTTTAGAAATATATATCTATCTATATATCTATATCGTAAACTATCGGATCGGGTATTACTTAGATGTGAAACTTGCAGACCTCATAGGTTGTAATATTTATCTTACGGGGGGAACAAAATCAAAGAATATATAGACTGGTAGAGGCCCTCTATTTAGTTGTCTATCTAGGGCGATCAACCTACATCTTTCCCCACAGCCCTGGGGCTGTGTCTCGATCTCCTATGTGTGAAATATAAAGGACTAGTTCCTATAGAGATTCCCTTTGGTCTAATTCCACGCCTTATGATGAAAGGGGAGTCGGCGTGGCGTAAAGTGAAGATTGGGGGGAGTAGAAAAAATTTCCTTATGGGGTATTCCGAAGGTGTAACCTAGGCAATGAAAAAGGGGCCCGATACTTCAAATAGAGGAGCGACCCATTGGTTCACCAAACCCCGACCAAGCATCACACATTCTCCAAGTCTGAAGGGATCCAGTGCCCAACTACCTACTCCTCCCGGAATTGCGTTATAGGAGCCAAGCCAGGAATGGCCGTTAGTGGACACCTACCACTTTTCACTGGTTAGAGAGGCCTTCTTTAATACATTAATAAAAAATGTTCACAGGGGCCAGAAAGACTCGGTCATAGGAATTTAGAACACCTACGTTCTGGTAAACGAAAACAACCTCGATTGAATCAGAGTAAACAACAATGTCGAATCAGGCCGCCCTTTGCCTTGAAAGAATTCACACGCAGCCACCAGCTTTCCCAAAATAAGGGGAGATCTGCTGCTTACTGCTCACGGAAACATCCGACCTATACTATAGTCAAGTCGTTCGCCTATCTTTCTGATCTCCTTTCTTTCTATTCATCATATTTTTGGCTTTGACCCAATGAAAAATGGGGTTGATGGTGTTGGCTAAAAAAGGGGGAGAGGGGAGAGCCTTAGGGTACTCTCACTTCTGCATTTTTATTTAGGTTCTCGAGATTCTCAATCGCTCTTTTTAGTGGGGAGGAATAGTATGTGAATGGTGGTTCTCAGATGAGGGAATCATTCCTCTCTAAAAAAATAAAGCTAGAATCTTTCTATTGATAGAGCTTTCACGTCTGCACATAGAATCCATTTTTGCCCTTCCATTCTGTTCTTACGGTAGTTGGCTCAGAATCTGTGTGATGGTTCGAAAGTCGTTTCAAATATTCTTCGCATCCCCAGAGAGATAGATTGTTGCCATTGTGCCTTGGTCGTCAAAAGAAAGGGGCACAAACAGCCTTAAAGTACTATTCCATGTCCCAGAGGTCTTCGAGCCTTGGCATTTCGAATCGCATTGAATGGTTGTGGTTCCGGGACTCAAGTCTGGAGTCGCCAGGTCAGACATTCGATTCACGAGCCAAAAACCTATCTCCACAGCAAGCTCCTCAATTTGATCCGGTCCGTCACGCTTTGGGCATCGCCACCGGGATCGTTGAGGCCCCATAAAGACGACCCTACTTCACTGGGAAGACGTGGTACTCATTAGCGAGCGTCTGGTGACCAACGATTCCGGATTCCCCTGCCTTTCTGCCATAGTCTACACTTGTCCGTCCAAATGGTCGACCTTGCCATCAAGTTGGGTCACTCGATCCTTGAGTGTTTCCTTAACAACAACCGCCGTTGATAGCACTCCACTGATATTGTCATGTACATGGTACAACAAGAAGAGAATTAGTAGAAATCGAAAGGTTTTTACCCAAAACTCCGCTTTGATACCTCCTAAAGTTAAATAGGCACGCACACGGGTAGAGACTCTACCTAAGTCGTGCGGCCCCCGGTAACGCCTAATTTAGTGTAGCACCTGGGTTTCGCCTTCTCCTTGTCGAATTCTGCTTCTGATCTCTCTCTGAATCTCTAGTTCATTACCTTCTACTACCGATCTTCTCCCTCTGCTGCTACTGGAGCTACTGGATATCGACCTAAGCGATACTAGATCGGGTGCGAGAGGAAGGGATGCTGCTATTGATGGACCGGTGCTACCTCTGGATCGAAGAATCATGGAAGACGTAATTGAAATATGCACCTGGAATTAAATCACATTGGTATAAAGAGCCGAAAAGGAAAAAGAGGAGGAAAGAAGCAAGGGAATGAGCGACGAAGCGAGGTTTGGAACCCTTCAATTACAAAGTGGAAGATGTCTCTCACAATAGGTAGGATTACTGCATTTATTATATTTGACTCTTCTATTTTATAATATATGGGGTTGGGGCAGGTTGAAGGGGTTGGGAAGTCAATTTAACCATAGTGCCACCATAACCCTAAGAAAATGAGATTGGGTTTGTGTGTGTAGACTATCCTTGGAAGTGTCTATTCTACCAAACGACGGGACGCAGCCGTAGATCGAGCCCTGGAAGTCCTCTCCTTACAGTTAAGTGGCTTTCAGCTCCTCTTTTCTTTAATTCACAGGCACATGAGGTCAAATTCCAATTGTTGTGAAAGTTACTGAATGAATCTATTTCATTCTAATTCGATCTAAGAAGAAAAAAATCACACTCTATAGGATTTGAACCTACGACATCGGGTTTTGGAGACCCACGTTCTACC
The DNA here is from genome assembly GCF_019186545.1 of Solanum stenotomum. Classification (NCBI taxonomy): domain Eukaryota; kingdom Viridiplantae; phylum Streptophyta; class Magnoliopsida; order Solanales; family Solanaceae; genus Solanum; species Solanum stenotomum. The sequence continues at coordinate 25,121,179 of NC_064290.1, read as the reverse complement.
GAACTGAACTAAGAGCGCTTTCTTATCACAGTAGATACGACTGTAAAGAAAAAGGATTCTTTTTGTACCCCCAATACATCTTGTATGCATATAGTCTCATAAAATGAAAATCTGTATGTCCAATTTGAATCGACCTCAATGGATCCCTCGTTACTGCCCAGAGGAGCAGAATAGGTAGGGATAACAGGATTTGAACCCGTGACATTTTTTACCCAAAACAAAGGCGCTACCAAACTGCGCTACATCCCTTTCCATTGGTCTACAACAGTGTCATTGTAGAAAATCCCTGCCCACACTCTCCCTGTAGGTCGAGCCTCATTTTCAATCGCCCTCTACATCGTTATTTTTTCCATATATATCTAATTTATCTTGTCATTTATTTTTTTGGTCTTTATTGATTTATATACTTATCATCATCCCGCCGCTCCTACCAACGCTTACTTACAACTAAGCAAAAATAAGGGTTCTAAATAAGAAGCCCTTTGAATAAGCGAGGCTTTCCCGATAGAAAGATTTGCATGCAACAGAGATCCCAATTTCGTGTATCCGGTTAAGCAAGCCCTGCCCACCAGCTCCCACCTAGACAAAAAAGTGAGCGCCTAGCGCGAAAGGTTACTTTACTAAGTAAGATAAGGCAAGAAGCAAGGGCGTAGCAGCTGCGCGAAAGCTGTTGCGCCTTAGCGCATCCCTTTTCTTGCTCGTTAGCGTTGTTTGTTGATATTTGAAAGAAGGGTGGAGCTTGAAGAAACGAAGAGAGCCTAGAGTAGCAACCTCTTACGTTTTTTCAAGCCCATTTGATAACTTATTAGTCAAGCGCTAGCGCCCCTTTAGAGTAAGTCTTTTCTGTTATCAATGAAACCAAAAGAAAGAAAAAAAAAGTGCCTTTCGTATAGATCGAGACTTGTAGCTTGATTCTTTACTCATTCCATACTGGGAAGAATTGCAGGAAATCGTTCGATAACACTTCTTCCTATTTCTTTCTCAATGATATCCGACAACCAAGACAACTCCCGTGAAACTCTTTCATTTCATAGAAGTTCATTCTTATTCTTACGAAGCAAATAGCATTTCCTATTTATTTGACCCCTAGACTGGACCTATTCTGATTCTGAATTATCCGTCGCTACGATGTTCCCGAGGACTAGCAAAATCAAAATAGCAAAATTCTTGGGTCATCTCAATGGGTTCAGAAACCACACGTTTCTCTGGATCATCATAGCATACTTCCACATATCCACTCAGAGGAAGGTCTTTTCGTAATGGATGACCCTCAAAACCATAATATGTTGATATACGGCGTAGATCCGGATGATTGATGGAAGAAACACCAAACATGTCCCAAACTTCTCGCTCCCACCGACCGACTGATGGAAATAGACTGACTACCGAAGATATTCGTCTTACTTTGTCTGCACTGGTTTGTACACGAATATGTGAGTTATACCGAATACTCAGTAATTATAGACCACTTCAAATCTTTGTTTTCGAGAAGGATAATCAACTCCGCAAATATCGATCGAAACTTGAACCCTTGTATAGGTATGCATTTTCATAAAGCACAACAATTGAAATAGGTAGTCCGTATTGGTATCAGATCTATTCACATGTTTCGATCTTTCAATTTTTTTGACCCATTTCTTGGGTAAAGTCTCCCAACTATATTTGAAAATGAATTCGTTATCCATAAAGAGAAAGAAAGTTTTCTTCTAGTTCCGCTTCTTGCTCTTCCAATTCAGAAAGACTAGTCAGAAATCGCCGGTTGGGTTGGTCCGACCAAGAAAGGCATGGGACTTTTAGGCATTGCTTGGGTCGAGCTAGGCTACCTAGTGATTTACAAGCACCCTCACTACACACTTTCTATATATCTGTCTCCATCCAATCAAAAACATCCATGCCATAGAGAATCAGCCTCGACAAAAACGAAACTAGGGACCATGCTCCCTGCTTTCTTCCTGTGGTTACTATTAGAACACAGGCCAAGGAACTCAAAACCATAACACAAGCACCCTTACTAGTTTTGGAGTTTTCGCCCTTTGCTTCCGGTGAAGGTAAATAGTCAAAAAAATTCCCCGTAGAATGCGAGCCTTGAGGCTTTCATCGAAACAAAAAGAGAGGAGCGGAAAGACATTTGACTGTAAGGAAAGGGGCATGTATCCTTATTTTGTAAAGAAAGAGGGCTTCTTCACGAGCCGCTACTAATAATCGAAAAGGTTCACAGCGAGTTCAGTCTATAGTGACAAAGGGAACGTTTCCGCCGGAGCCATGGAAAAAGTATTCACTACTGCTTACAGCGCCTTCATTCACTTGTCTTGCTACTTCGAAACTGTTCAGCGGACACGTGGAGTCGAATGTCTCTCTACACTGTTGCGTAGGTAGACTTATTATTGTAGGTGATTGTCTCTAGTGGTTTAGAAAGAGTTTTGTTGCTATCAACTTCTTTCTTTGTAGTCTAGTAGATCTACATGCTCTAGTGGATCTAAAGTAGGTTTATGTTAAGCAACAGAAAGAGGTGAGGTTCTGATTTCTTACCTAAGAATATTTACAAGGGGGAAGCCTTGAAAGGCATACAAGTGTGCCTCTTGTAGACGAATACCGACTCATTCCGCTCCTACTGCGCGGGAGTCTCAGCCGGTCGGTGCTGGGTCGGCCCCTATAGGGCACTATTTGCCTTGGGAATGGTTCGGCCATCAAGCTACTTTGTGGGGTAAGGGACCAGACTGGTGACTGCTGCAGTTGTTGTCTGCAGGGTATGTGACACCCCACAAGTTGACTAGTACTGAGCCAGGAGATTTTCCTTTGGATCGTTACAACGCTCGTTGAACGGTACAAGTAGAAGTGAATAGGTAAGAAGTAGAAAGCCCCAAATCAATCCATCTCCATAGGAGACAATATGAGCAAAAGACAGGAATCCCTAAATCCCGTAGAAAAGAACTCACTCCGGGGGGAGTGAGGGGGTATTCAAAAAGGGGAGCCGCGGGTTCTTTCTTTCCTTGTAGGAAAGGTCTTGGTTTGGTATGGCATTAGAGAAAACTTGTTATAGTTATGCGGCTATATAGAAAAGGCGGGTGGGGCTTTAGGCGGTTTTTTTATGAATAGTTTCAATAAAAATTCCATCCATTGTAGCTACTGATTGCCCGGGTCAGTGTGTGATCACCAAAGGTGAAGTAACCCTTCAGATGCTCTCTCCGCCCATGACGAATACCCCCGGCCGATTCCGTCGGGTAAGGCCAGGAGCTGGTTTGGGGAATCACGGGGCCTTACTTATTCAGGGGGGACTTGATTCTGAATAAGAATGATTGATAGAATCGATATTTCATAGAAGAATGACCGAGACCATAAAATCCTTTCACACCCGCACATATGGCTGAATATATAAGGAAGTTCACACACCCTGGAAAAATCCATCCTGTATCCCTAACTTTCTAGCTTGATCGCTTGTCTTATTTACTATTTTCTTAGCAAGTGGTTTATGTCTGGTCCTTTTGGGTCGCCTGACCTAGGCTGATGGCGCTTCGTAACGGCTTGTCTGGAGTCCAACGGCTCTCTAAGGCTTCGATGTACTAGTACCTGCCACCAAAATAGCGTGAAGGATTCAGTGAATGTCTTAAAACTTAGTAACACAAGACAATTCACTGAATGGTTGTTGGCTCTTTCGGAGGAGTCTGAAATCAACAACGTGTAACTGCTTGGGCATTGAGTCTTCCACTGCTTGAGGAAGTATGTGAGAGTATCGATGTTGAGCAGAAGTGGGGTTAAAGCAGCCAACAACGCATCCCCCTTTACTTAGTAGGGCTTGAAAGGCTGGACAATTTGTTTTCCTTTCCTGTCCAGTATTTTCAATCCAAGCCAAAATAGGAAAAGCCGCAAGCACCACTAGGCCCGGTCATCGGTTGAACGTCAGTAGGGCCCGATATTCATTCCTTACTAAAATAGGAAGGTGGCAGTCTCAATCTAGCGGCGTGGTCTAGAACAAGACTTTCCTTTGAGGATCCATGAGGTTTTTGTTTTGGTTACAAGAAGTGCTTCTTTGCTCGCTTGCAGAGCCTCGACTCGAGTTTCTGCTGTAGGATGGAGTGAGGTGACGAGAGATGAAGCCAAGGTTCCTTGCTACGCTCCATAGATGTTCGTACGATTCTTATGGATTTTGGGTGTGTTTGAATTCAGCCTCCCGTGTAAGGTCAGGTGATGGTCAACAGCTCAGGCAGGAAATGCTGAAAAGGGGCTAACAATGCAAGAGCTCTTTTCCCCTTATACGCTCTAAAAAAAGGGTATGTCGGGTTTTTGGACCCTATGTCGAGTAAGGGTTCCAAACCTTCCAAAAGTGATAGGTATGTGTTCTTTCTTGGCACTCTCTTTCTATATTATGCCAACCTAAAAGGAGCGATGGAAAGTGGATTTCAGGTTCAATAGTCTCGAGAAGGTATTAGCCACCGCTTACCATACTTTCGTAAAAGCACCATTGGGTGGTGGTTCCTCTCCTTCCTTTTGAACCTCGAACAAAAAATTGATCTCGCCATCAGCTCAACTAAGTGTTCCGAATCGAAAAAGTAAACTGAACTTTACTTAAGACAAAGGAAGTGAGTGCCGAAAAAAAACCGCTTTCTTAAGGCTTCAAACTACTAGTCATTAAGACTACTATGAATGAAAGGTAAGGAAGTCCTTTTCTTGACTTAGCCTGCGTGAATTATACCTAACCTTTTCACTTGATTTCAATCTCAACAAAGAAATGAAAGAATAACTTTTTGCTCTCTTGCGGCGCCTCTTAGTCTTTTATTTTAGCCTACCTTGTAAAGATCTCTCGGGTGTCTACGGCAGATCCGATCAGTCTCGTGATGAAGAGAATTTCCGATGTTGAAAGGTATCGTCACGACAACTCAATTTGTCCGGTAAACTACTCGGGGCTCGCCATGGTTTAGTAAAAGGGAGGGGATATTTTTTCTTAATCCGGGGGTTAATTCATTATGAACTAAAAAGTGGTTGGCTGATTAGTGAGGTCTTAAAAACGTCATAGAATTCATGATCGGCCATTCCATTTTTTCTTTCATCAAGTAGGCGTCGCGAATCTATGCTTTCTATCTTTCAATCGGATAACAATTGCTTGGATGCGTTTGAAAGCCTCGAGATGACTTGCAGAAAAAATACTTTCTAGGGTTGTCTTATGTCTCCAAAACAAACGGTCCATTTATTGCTGGGCGAACGATGGGGATTGAAACCGCGTGTGGTGGATTCACAATCCACTGCCTTGATCCACTTGGCTACATCCGTCCCTGCCTCCGCACAGGTTGAAGTCTCTATCTAGGATCAGATCCTTTCTGAACTCCGCTATAACCGCTTATCAAAGAGAAGGTTTTTCCTAGACTATAGTGGCAAGTCTATTGTTGTGTTTCGGAATTAGGGGAAACAAAGCTTCACCACGTAGAAGCTTCCTGGCAAAGCTTCAAACAAAGAGGTTGGGTTGTTCACTTCATTGATTTGACTTCACCTTACTTAAGATTAAAGATAGAGGCCGGGTGGGAAGTGAAGGCTCATTTAGTAGACAGCGAGCGAGCTGCAAGCACCTACTCCTATCAAAATGAAAAACAACAAGCGGAACTTGAACTTGAAGAAGCGGGCCTCTATCAGAGAAAGCCATTGCGCGCTAGCCCCTTATATAAGGTTCCAAACCGATGCACCCCTAAACTACAAGCTTTCTTTGAAGCCCCTACAACATGGGATATTTGAAGAATCCCCTTTCTACAAACCTTTCTATAATATAAGAGAAGTTCTTCGAGCTTTCTTCGCATGCTTGAGTGCATCCCCTTTCTATTAGTAGGGTTGTCAAATTTCCTTTAGTTCCTTTATGACTATAATCTAAATAATAGGGGTAGGGGGCGCTAAGGCGCAACGACTTTCGCGCAGCTGCTACGCCCTTGCTTCTTGCCTTATCTTTTACTAAGAAACTAATCTAAATAGAAGCTCTTCTTTCTCAAAGTCAACTTTCTCCCTTCTTGCTTTAGTGAAATAGGGGGCGCTAACGCGACCTTCCTTCAGCTGGCTTCACCCTATCTATTCATCTATTTTCTCAAATGGATATTTAGGGATCTCTCTTGTTCATAGATCTTGAAACCAGATCAATATCCATTTCTCAATAGATCTATTTATCGATAGAAAGATATAGATCTCTATATGGATCTATCTTCATATCTAAATATGGAAGAACCGACACTTAAAGGGCGTAACCAACGGGAGGCTCTCACCCTGTCCCCGACATTGTTCTTCGACGATGTCCCCTAGGTAAAAGGAGCTGAAAGCCACTTGACTGTAAGGAAAGGAGCCACCATTATCCTTCTTTCTTCTTCCAATCAGGACAAGTGGGTTGGTTCGTTTCGTCCTCCTATCTACGCAATTCTCTGTCTTCGTTCGTGATCATGTTGGGCAAAAGGTAGTTGTAGAGGAGCGGAAAGCCACTTGACTGTAAGGAGAAGAGCACCCCCTATTTTTTTCTTTCCCTTATAAGCCTCTGCTACTTCCATAACATGGGCCTTTGACGTGTTCCCCCATAGATGTGGAATCTTATCTTCTTTAGTGATGTATGTGCAGATCGGACCCCAGCCCTTTTTTGCCTGGATGTCGCATTCCATTTGTTCGAACTCGGGAAAGACTTTCCTAATCTAGCTTCTAAAGCTATTTTTAGGTGCCCTCTCGACCATTCCACCGATGTTATAATATAACCCTCCGATTCTATGGTTCTCCCTGGCTACGAGGCCTCACACGGGTAGAGTTCGGTATTCCTTTGTCGATGGCTGACCCAGCTCTTTCCTTTCACCGGTCGGTAAGTGCATCCTATTCCTATTAAGCGGGGCGGCAGTTGCTAAATAAAAAGGTGGCGCCATTCCCGCTAAAGAAAAAGCAATTCTTTATCTAATCTCTGTTCTAGATTCTGGTCTTACCATGTCACCTTTATCTAAGGCTAAATAGCCAAATATCCCCGTACTCTTTTTTCCTATTTTCTTTATTCTTTCATGTTGAGCTTTCGAAAGCCACTGGGAGGGAGAATGAACGATCGACTGCTAAAATCTTGAATAAAGCATTGATAGCTTTGCAGAGGATAAAAACTTTGATTCTTCCCGAAGGTGTTCCTTGCATGCTGAAGTGAACAGGGGCGGTACCAACTACGACTAGAAAGCGGTCACTCCTGTCAATGAATACCATTCATGGTTGTCTATGTTAGTAACATAGCCATAACGACTTTGTTTTATTGCTTGAGGTGGTGATAGCTTTTATATATTTGCTTAATTATAAGCTTGCATAGTGCTCTTCCTATTTGTTTGTTTTCTCGGCTTTTTTCTGCCGAACCGAACGAAGACAGTTTCTCGTACCTCTGTACCTATTGCACTGATATCTTTTCTTTCACTCTCTTTCTTCATTCAGGAAAGGTGAAGATTGAATCGGGAACCGAAAACGAAGCAGGAACAGACTTTTCTTTTGGTCAAGTTTGCTTCACTTCCTGAGCCCTCACCACTTCCTGCGACAGCTAACAAGGGGTATTTAGAACAACTCGTACATTTAGCACAACTTCATTCAGCTCGGGCCTCTCTTTGGAGAGTCCCTTCTTTCCAATCTATAAATATAGTACTAGCTCGCTATTTATATTATTTCTGCTTGACCGGTACCAAGAACTCCATTTTCATAGAATTCTGGGTCTGGGCGCTTAGCAGCCCCTACTTTCACGTTTCTTCCTATGTTGGTCTACTTCCATATAGGCTGACCTGGCTCTAGCTTAGAAGACAGAATTTCATGAGATGTAACAGAAGTCGTAGAGGTAAAAGTAGGACTAAGACTAAATGACTCAAAACTAGCATTGAAAGTAAGTCCATCTTCAGTAGCGCTTTCTTCACAGCAAGAAAGAATTGAATTAGCCTCGGAGAACTGAACTGCCTTGATCTGAATATCTGGAACTCACAGAAGACCAAGGCAAGTCCACTCTCAATTCAACATAAGCTTGGGATCTTTCTTTCCTAAAGCATTTCCCTTGAAGCCAGGTCTTTCTTCTCTTCTTTAAAGACAGGAGCTGGACTTCTTTTTCCTGACTCGATTCACAGTTTAATCACACTAAGCCAGAGCCCAACCAGGGTGAGAGAGATAGGAGAGTAGGGACAGAGAACCAATGTCACCAACAACACTAGCAGTCTCGAATCTTTGAATAGACAGAGAGAGATGCTCTTCCTACGGCACTAGCAGTCTCGAATCTTTGAATAGACAGAGAGAGATGCTCTTCCTACGGCCCAAGAGCGTATTCATTCAAAGATCTGGCAATGACTTTCTTCCCACCCGAAAATCGTAGTAAGTTGGGAGAAAGACATTCATGTATTCCTCAGGCACGGGATAAAGGGAAAGAGAGAGTGGGGAACGCAATAAAAAGAATTTCCCTCTCCCTGTAGGTTGAGCTGAATTACATCCACCCTCTCACTTCGTTCGATCTTCTTTTTCAACCCTCTCACGAGATTCTTTTAATTTAGAATACCTATGAGACTACCAAAGCAAATTAAACTTATTTCCCTGGAGCAGCAACTGAAAGAGAAAATACCGGTTAATTCATCTTCACCGGAAAAGAGCTAAGCCTGGAAGTCGCAGAGCTCTCTTCTCTTTCAATGACAGCAGCTAGTTTAAGTTCAATGTCAGTCAGATTTCTAAGCACTAGTTTTTCCTTCTCACCTGCTAACTCATAGAAAGAAATAGAGTCAACCCATGCGCCTTTAATGGGGTGAGAAAAAATCCTTTCCCTGGATCCTGGTATGAACTCAAAAAAAGCATTTACCCATCTCCTGCTTCATCTGCAGATCTTCCTCTTGTTCACAGCAAAGAGAGCGGATTCGTTCAAGCAAGCTAATCACATTACCCTTTCTAGGTTAGGGGCACGGTACGATGGCATTACTTTTTTTTGCTCCCTCACTCCTTGAGGAAGAGCGAACAGCTAATCTTTCCTGGGCCTTTCGAACCAGTCTTTCAAAACCTAGAAAAAGACTTTGGCTACGATTCGATGTCGAAAGCCCAGACTTCATAAAAGGCGACTGACTCTTCAACTGCTACATGAACCATCCGCTCCTTTTTTGATTCTTCTTCTATATAAGTGAATAGATCTTTGTGATTCAATCGATTTGATTCTCGTTCTCACCCTCGGCGAACTCCCTTTAAGGACAGAAGCACATCCAAACCTCGTTCTTTTGTATTATTAGTTTATTGGAATAGATAATATACATATATGACCAGATGCATATGTAGGTAAGGACTGCTTAGAGTTGGACACAGAATGCCTAATTCAAATTGAAATGTACAATGATCCGGGAAATAATATTTTCCTTTTCTTAAAAGAGAAAAAAATGAAATAGATTCACTTTCTGGATTATTGCCGATGTAATCATAAAAAGCGAATTTTTCAGGGACCGGATAAACTTTGATTTTCGGCTAACCCAGCACCCACTCTTTAATAGATTTCTTGCTGGAGTTCCGTCATTTAAGCCAGGGAAGCTGCATCTACTTTAATTTATGATTTCACACCTTCAGCCTCTATACTATATTACATCAAATAGAAGCGATGGTACAGATATTGACCTAACCAAGCTAGTATGAATCATCTTAGCTCCGATCATGGTGGGTGACTGCGGGAGATTAGTTTCAAGCCACTACTTCGAGAGCTGCCTACGAAAGAGTTCTGGCTATGCCTGGCCATCATAACATTCATAAACGAGATTGATAGATGAATAAAGGAGTCCAGCCATAATCATTATTGATTCGCCTGGGAGGAGTTCAACCGCTCGAACTCAGAGAGATGAGCCTAATAGTGCCCCAAGACAAAATAGAGATAGGAGAAGAATGCAACTATCTAATTGGGATCAAAGTTCCGACCATTCCTTTGAAGGCCGAAAGGTGAAGAAGTGTTTAGCCACACTCTCTGCGGAACATTCTTATCAAAGCGCTCTCTTTAACCAATCAACCAAGACAGATGGAATGAAAGAAAGAAAAAGTTGCTCTGCAGCTCGCCCAGAAGAAGATAGACCCGCCACTATAGATTTGTCAATCCCTGGGCTTGGCCAAAGACATACCCGGCATACTAAGACTAAGATGAATCATCTCAGTTCCTCAACAGTCTTAGTCCCTAAATCCCTAAACTAAATAGGACACTTACAATCGTGATAATGCCGCATCAGCTCTTTCAGTCACTACTACCTGTGTCGCACCTACAGTGGCAGAGAGTTTGATAAGACTCTCGGATAAGAAAGATAAATCCTGAATAAGCTTCAGCGGATTCTCATTATAAATCTTTTTATAAGAAATGAGCTATCTATAGGAAGATAATTGTCAGGTCAGTCTGGTCGGAAAGAAGCTTGCTTACACCTTGCTTTTATATTGAAAGAAGTCTTCCTCCTTGAGAAGGTAGCCTTTCTATCATTTAGTGCATAACTCCTTGCTCCATTCCGCTTAAGGTGGCGCGCCTTAGTCCCATAAGCTTATGCCTATACCTACTTTCCCTTGAAATATACATAGTAAACCACTTTAAACTCGCAGTTAGTCTTGGCCCAACTTTGCCCGAGGGTTGGCCTTTTAAGGCTTATTTCACTTCTTCTTTTCTTTTTCTCTTATTGCTAATTGGAACTCTGGCTCCGGTAACCTCTTGAACCTTATCCATTATGTCAACCCTTCTTCAACAAGGGGAAGATAGGAGGTAATTCCCTTTTTCAAGGCCCCTAACCTAGTCCTAGTTTGGTTCTCCAGTGGAAATATTTGAGATACGTTCTCCTACCCTATAAAGTAAGGGAGACTGACATTATGCTTTATAGAAAGAGAAATAGTGATAAGGAGTTGCAGAAAAGTCCCCGAAAAAAGGAAGTGACTTTTCCCTGAAGAGCAGAGCGGATAGTCTTTGGCCCAAGTAAAATAAAACCAGGCCTCCCCTTCCATCCAAGTGAACTATTCTCTCCATATTGAGTCTAAGAAAAGAGAGATATCCTTGCGCAAGGCGAAAGATCGATGTCCTTCAGAATTCTGAAAAGATCAAGAATTGCGTGCCTTTAGATCCCGTCTTTCTTGATTCATAATCAAGACGAAAGGTCGGATGTACTTGTTCAGGTCAGGCCTACTTTTGGTCATTCTTCTCTCTGAAAAATAGAATATTTCTCAAAGAAGGTGACTCGTAGTCCCTTTACGAGTATTATCTTCATTGTGGATGACCCAGTCGGTGTGCGTATGAACGAATGGATTCCACCTCTTTACGGGCTATATGCCCTTCTTGTCCCCCATACCCCTTTCAGCAAGGGTTGTCGTGGTCTCCAAGAATCTTCTTCTGACCTCTGAGGTGGTCCGTCAAGTCCTCTAGCCTAGGGTAGTCAAAATAAAGGCAGGATTCTCTCGTCTTTTATTTCCCTTTTTTCTGAGAGAGATGTCATCCTTCCAGTTCCTGATGAATTGAGTTCGCCATCTATTTCATAGTAATCACGAAAAGCAAGCCCTATGTGTCACAAGCAGGCACCACGGGTTCTTTACTTTTTGGTGGGGTGGAGGGCTTTTGTGCATTATAGCACAGGCCGTGACTACCCGTTTACCTTGATTTATGCTGCATATCGCCAGCTTGTTCTATAGAAAACTAAGTGTCTATCAATTAGTTCCAAGAAAGCGGCTGGGGTATAACTAGAATAAAATTCCAATCTCGATATTGTTGGAATTGGTCTCGAAGAAGTGATTGCCTGCGAAAGTCGTAGCCCTTTAATTGCTTAGGGGAATCGGCCTTCTTTAGTCAAAGCTTTTTCTATTCTTTTGTTAACTGATTTATGTATCGGATTCCATTCACCCCACGATTGGGAATTAATCATTGGCTCTATCTATAAAGATTTTGGATTTGTTCATAATGATCAAATTTGATCTGGTCTTGTTTCCACCTTTCCAGTCATTCTTGATACTATTTTCTTTTGATCTTTTGTTATTTAAATCATCTGTCTCCGTCACTTGTAGTTATTTATCATTCAATTAATGACTGATAAAGGATCCATTGATATTAATCTAATCCAATTACAATGCTTTGTACTTTGTAGTTGTACATAAGCAAAGTATTGAAAATCGTATTTACTCTTTCTATTTCTAACCATCGGGGAGATTCATCCTAGATTATTCCAGCAAATAGCAGAATCGTGGCTAGGGAACTATACTAGTGACCTACCCAATTTATTGTCAAATTTTCGCGATCAATGATTGGACCATGCAAACTAGAAATGCTTTTTCTTGGCTAAAGAAAGAGATTACTCGATCTATTTTTGTATCGCTCATGATATATATCAACACTCGGACATCTATTGCAAGTGCATATCCCACTTTTGCACAGCAGGTTTATGAAAATCCATGAGAAGCAATTGGGCGTATTGTATGTGCCAATTGCCCTTTAGCTAATAAGCCTGTGGAGATTGAGGTTCCACAAGCGGTACTTCCAGATACTGTATTTGAGGTAGTTGTTCAAATTCCTTATGATATGCAACTGAAACAAGTTCTTTTAAATGGTAAAAAAGGGGGGTTGAACGTGGGGGCTTGTTCTTTTTTTACCGGAGGGGATTGAATTAGCTCCTCCCGATCGTATCTCTCCCGAGATAAAAGAAAAGATTGGAAATTTTTCTTTTAAGAGCTATCACCCCAATAAAAAAAAGACTCTTGTGGTAGGCCTTGTCCCTGGTAAATAATATAGTGAAATAACCTTCCTTATTCTTTCCCCGGACCCTGCTACTACGAAGGATGTTCACTTCGAAAAATATCCTATATACGTAGGCGGAAACAGGGGAAGGGTTCAGATTTATCCCGACGGCAGCAAGAGTAAGAATGCAGTTTATATGCTACAGCAGCAGGTATAGTAAGCAAAATCATACGAAAAGACAAAGGGGATATGAGATAACCATAACGGATGCGTCGGATGGGCGTCAAGTGGTTGATATTATCCCTCCCGGACCAGAACTTCTTGTTTCCAGGGGCGAATCTATCAAATTTGATCAACCATTAACGAGTAATCCTAATGTGGGCAGATTTGGTCAGGGAGATGCAGAAATAGTACTTCAAGATCCATTACGTGTCCAAGGACTTTTGTTCTTCTTGACATCTGTTATTTTGGCACAAGTCTTTTTGGTTCTTAAAAAGAAAGAGTTCGAGAAGGTTCAATTGGCTGAAATGAATTTATAGATTCGCAGATTTATCGACATCAAGTTCGTAAAAAGAACCAAATTCTTGTTAGCGATTATTTATGATAAAAAAATGAAATTATGAAAACTCCTTTGTCTTATTTAGACCCTTCTGATAAATCTACATTACATACTCTTTTTCTACGAGATGCTGGGAATCCCGTTGAGTTTTTATGCTTTCATGTTGACAACCCAATTCATTCGATCACTATAGGGATGAACCCAATCCGGAATATCAACCATAAAAGAAATTACCTATTAAACCGATTACAAGAATACCAGTTACAGTAGGAATCCTTCCAGTAGTATCGGCCATTTACCCCACTTCCCTCCAGATTTCATCAAGTGGTCATGCTAGAGACATAAACAGCCTTGGATAATTGAATTATAAGATCCTTCCGAACGAGCTAAGAGAATCTTATTTATTCTCTTTGGTTTTGTTAATTGAAGAAATAATTGGAAAATTAAAAAGCAAGTACAAAAATAAGTAATAACCCCCAGTAGAAACTGGTACGATGAAATTCAACATTTTGTTCGTTCGGGTTTAATTGTGCCGTAGCTCTATAATTCGGGTGTTGTTTATCGTTGGATGAACTGCTGATATTGATCCCAAAAAAAACATTTTTTCAAGCAATTGTGTGAAAACTTTTTCTTCTTCTCAATCATTCAAGATATTATGTGAATTAATATATCACTGAATCTAATGAGTTAAACTTAAATTAAAGTAAAAAGAAAAAGTTTTCTAGTTTTATAAGTGTTCGCTTTAAAATAGAAAATGGATTCGATGCAATTCAACAGAATCTAAGAAATGATCAAAATAGAAATGATTTTCTAATTTGATTCTATAAAATTCCAGTTTAATTTTTGAATGAAGCTACACGATACGGCTCTTATTAGTTTAATAGTTTACCCAAGAGTTACGCAATGAATCGGTTGATTGGAATTGCGGGATGGATAGATGTTACAGATGATGAATCAATTTCGTTTATATGTCTGTCACTTTATCTTTGTTAGTGATGTCAGACTATAATGATAGATGAATCAAATTTCATTCAACTTCTTCTTTCAATTGAAATTGATATTTTTGCCTATCCTCCTATTTTGCAAAATTGGAAACTTAGGTAAGTGCTTTCTAAACATATGTATAAAAAGAACATATTTCATTTAATTTAGCCCTTTCATGCTTACTATAACTAGTTCTTTCGGTTTTTGTATTAGCGGCTTTAACTATAACCTCAGCTCTATTTATTGGTCTGAGCGAGATACGACTTATTTAAACTGAATAGTAAAAATGAAAAATTCAAAAAAAGAAATTTTTCTGTGGGATTATGTGTATTCTATATTTACTTACGTTACCAATTGTCAATTCTTGGTCATTGTCATTGAGATTCATGTCAATTTGGATTAATATTTAAGGATAGATATTCCCTCTTTTTTTTCTCCTTTCAAACAAAGAAAAATGGTTGAAGTTTTTCTATTTGGAATCGTGTTAGGCCTAATTCCTATTACTTAGGCTGGATTATTCCTAACTGCATATTTACAATACAGGCGTGGTGATAAGTTGGACCTTTGATTAATTAACATCTCTTTTTTTAATTGACCTCCTCTCCTTACAGTCAAGTGGCTTTCAGCTCCTTTATTAAACCCTCCCCTTTTAATAATAAGAAGGTAAGCATCAAAGCCCAGAAAACCCAACCTATACAAAGAGCTCTTTTCAGCCCCTACTCCTAACAAGTGAAAGTTGTTGGCACCCACCATATCTTGCTTCGGGGCCAATCTCTTGTATCGGAGCAAACAAATTCAATGATTTTCGATATTCTATTTATTTCTTTTTTCTTTATTGTTGACTTTTTTCCACCACAAACAGATTTGCCGCATGGATTGGATAGAGTCCCCTGATCTCGACATTCAAGCACGAATCCCTTGAGCGCTTCGGCGGCGGATAGCAGCATGGGCAAAGCACTCTGCTGCGGCGAGCAGCCGGTTCTTATTGCATTCACCACGATAGTCTTGCTCACTCCTTTCCTTACAGTCAAGTGGCTTTCCGCTCCTGAACTCTGTGGCGAGTTCAGCCACCACCTCTGGGTCTGGGCTCTGCTCGAGCGTAGTCAGCTAGCTTTGTGACTTTGCTTAGCTTCCAACCTTGCAAAGGGATAACCTTTCACTATCTAGGCGCCCTCGAAGAAGGGGTCCCATGAACTTCTTCCCCGAAGGTCAAGCCGTAGTTCCTGTCCCTGGGAGAAGTGGAAGGAGTTAGGAGGATGGAGCACCCTTTGCCCTAAGAAATAGGCGGCTACGCCTTCAAGCCGTCAATAAAATCGAGCTAATATGTGATCATGACAGTACACTGATGCATAGATCTTCTTTACTTACGGCCTTTTGATTATGATGCATCATGAACATGCCAATATGTGATCAGGGTGAGCGGTGGTTAGATAGAGGGGCGGCTTCGCCGGCTTGGATTGGAAGGAAGGGCTTCGCTTTTCGATCGCTTTTTGAGGCAGGTTTGGATGAGCGTGGGCAAGTTCGAGATTCAGTATCGCTTTTCGCTTGGAGCAGCTCACCCCCTTGTCACTTAAAGGGCGAAGTCGCCGAAGTGAGTCGAAAGGCCAAAGAGTCATCTTTGAAGGCTACTATGCATCCTTATTCATAGTAGAGTGTAAGGTAGGTTTGGGTATAGTAGGACTTGAACCTGCGACCATTAGGTTAAAATCCCAATGCTCTACCAACTGAGTTATACACCCAAAAAAAGATGTAGTAGTAAATAAGGATTGGTACGGAAAAGAGGCCGGCCCCCCTTCTTCTCATCATATTAAAGGAGCGCGGCTCTGTATGAGGCTCGTACTGCAGAGCAAGCGGAAGAAAACGTAAGGTCGCGCGTTAGCACTCTTACAAGAGAAGGGATGCGCTAAGGCGCAACGGCTTTCGCGCAGCTGCTACGCCCTTGCTTCTTGCCCCTTATTTCAAACTCAAGGAAAGCCTTGATCGATATGAGAAAGATGCGCTCAAGCGCGCAACCTATACAAGGGGCTTGGGCTCGAAAGCCGGCCTTACTCAACAAGCACCTTTCTTGGTAAGGTTGCTTGTTTCCACTCATTGAAGATTCTATGTACAAAAGAAGGTCAACGGGGGATACTCAAATTGCTCTCACTGACACCAGAGAAGGTGAGGGCGTCTTTCTTTCCAGCCGCCATACGGTTCACCTTAAAGCCTTAAGGAGAAGGGGAAGAGCAGTTATCTATGTAATTACGGTCTTTGTTTGTCGTTGTTCCATTGGAGCGCTCTCTTTTGTTTGTCCAATTTCATCTTACCAAACAAGACTGACTTCTTACCAACCCGCAAAGGGTTGTGAGGCTAGACCAGGTACGAGGAATGAATCTATAACTATGCACGGAAGTTGCTGGCTGGCGGCCGCTCAACTGTTCGAGAGCAATGCAGTGTTGTTGGTTCCGATTCGACAAAGGTAGAATGCCTGGTTGAAAGTCCAGTACAGTAGGTAGCAGGCGTGTTCGTTTTGGCTCCCAAGCGAGAATGATATATAGGCGATGCACCATCCTTGCTACTACATACGGTTTCCTTGACTTGATAGATTCATTCAATTGAACCCACACTCAAAGGAGGACCACAAGCTCGGGGCTCGACGAAACATAAAGTTTCAGCATGTTGAAAATGGGGTTAGCAGTGAAACAAAGAGCCCGGCATTCATTTTTGAATGAATATTCATAGCTGAGTCTATAGAAAGAGGGACCGACCTCGTCATGGTGATTAGAGGACACCTCTGATCGTTCACCTTTAATGTGCCACGTTCCCTCCCAGTTATAGGGTCAACGGGATCAGTCGGCTAGAGAGCGGGGCTATTCTTCTTCCGGGGAGACAAAGTTGTCCCTTCTACTGATCGAACCCTCAGCTCGGGGGCCTTCGTCAACATGTTACGAAGCTCCAGTCTTTGGTGGGTCACCATTACTTGACTTAGAAAGGCGAACATTTGTGCAAGGGAAAGCACAGTGCGCCTGGTGCAAATGTCTTTCTTTTTTCATGAAATACCAATCAGAATTGAGGGTCCTACCTGCGTACATGATTGATAGAATCACTACGTAGGGGGGCGGTCAACTTGATGCGGGAGAGGCATGAGTGCAGTTCAATCTTGTGGAGTATTCGTTTGTAGTGAGTAGGGCCTCTTTCTCGTTAATCAGTTTGCCTCCGCTCTATTGAAAAGTAGGAATTCCTATGGCGGTTTTGTCAACGAACGCATCTCGGGCCGGATTGACTAACCTAACCCACCCTTAAGAAGGCTTTTAAATAGTTGGTTGTCCGCTTTAGTATGATTTACGAAGGCTAGGCTAGGCTTGGTAATATCCAAAACAAATGAAAAGAGATCGGGGTTGATAGGTGGCAATTGGCAAGGAACTTGATCCCCCCCAAAAAAAGGGGGAAGTCGCGGTCGAACTCAAATTCTCGAAATAAGTCGGGGCCCTTTTACCAAGTCTACCAGATAGAAGATGATAGAGGGCCAACTATCGTTGCCTTGCACAAGACGGTACCCTTTCACTTTGAGTTCCTTCCTTCGTAGTCGAATCTGATGATACGCTTTGGTGATATTACCTACCAAATAAAAGGCCTGCTAGGTGATCGAAATCACTCAGGTCAGTGAGGACTCACTCACTCATCTACTCCTTATCTATTTAATACTTTCTTCTATCTACTTAATTAATTTAAAAGGTGACCCGCCACGCCGGGCTATAAGATACGATACAGTTCTTTTACTACTTGATTAACTGGTAAGAAAGAGCTTCCGTAAGAACTGGAATACTCTTGTATGTACGGTAACCCTCTCTTCCGCTACTGGTGGACTGTTGCACAGAAAAGGCGACAGAAGCAACCTTTCTGAGCGTGCTTTTCAAGCGCTTAGCTTTTGCTAGTGGCGGGGCGGCAAGGCCATGTTGTTCAGTTGGAAGCCTAAGTCAAAAAGGTACGAACGAAGTGACGGTCCCCTTTAGAAGATAGGGGACGGCTTTCTTATGGTAGTAATTGCGAACATCTCTCCTCTTCTCTTAGCGTGCACAGTTTGCTTACATGTCGCCTTAGGCACATCTCTCTTTCTTAGTTTCACGTTGGACTAATATAATGAATGAAAGTCAGTCTTTTAGTAAACGTATATAAGCAGCTCTTTAGTGTATAAGCAATTCTTTAGTGGTCACACCGAAAGTACGGTGGAGGTTGGTTGAAGATGATATTACGCGGCGTTCAGAACCAGTCTTGAAATGAATGAATTATAAAGAAGTAAGGAAATGAGACGTCTCTTTCTTGAACTATATCATAAACAGATCTTCCCCTCCACACCAATCACGAGTTTTTCTCTATTCCTCTCGTATATCATCGTAACGCCCTTAATGCTAGATTTTGAAAAAGACTTTTCATGTCATTCCCACTTAGGTCCGATTTGGATCCCTCCATTGTTTCCTTTTCCTTCCGCACCTTTTCCTCGAAATGAGAAAGAAGATGGTACACTTGAATTGTATTATTTAAGTGCTTATTGCTTGCCAAAAATCCTACTTCTACAATTGGTAGGTCACCGGGTTATTCAAATAAGTCATGTTTTCCGTGGTTTTCCCATGTTACAACTTTCATACCAATTCGGTCGATCCGGAATGGATCGGTTAAACATTCCATTAGGTAGCCTGGTCTTGACTCTTCTGTGTGGTATTCATTCTCGTTCAGCTCTTGGAATCACATCCAGCAGTGGTTAGAACAATTCGCAAAATCCAACCACTTCACCTACTTCATTCCCCCCAACCGTTTCTTGTACCTCTATTGAAACAGAATGGTTTCATGTTCTTTCATTGATTGGTTATTCCTCTCTGTTAGTATCTCTTTTTCTAATTTCGGTCTCGATTAGTTCACAAGATTGAATGGCCAATTCTCCTCCGAACCCTCGATTCATTCTGTGGCACGAAATCCATTATTGGCAAAACAATTATTTGGTTATGCCATTTTGGGCTTTGCTCTAACCGAAGCTATTGCATCGTTTGCCCCAATGATGGCCTTTTTTATCTCATTCGTATTCCAAGTTCATTAGTAATCATTTACGGTGGGTGGATAAGCAGGAAGAGATACCTGTGGTTAAACTAACTGGCCGAGAAGGCTAGTGAGGTTCCTGCTATGGTGAAGTGAAAGATCTTTCACTATAGTGGGAGAAGACAGGTGGGAGCGAGTCGAGCGAGAGCAAAGAAAGTTTTAGTGGTGGGCTGTCTTCGTGGTCCCATTTTAGACATAGTAAGAAGAGTAGCAATGCTGGGTAAAGCCATAAGCATTGAGCTTACGCCGACCAAGCTGCGAAAAAGACTATTTGGGTAGCCCTCCTTCCATGCCAAGCCAGCACGATGGGGTTCCCCTTCTTCGGACCAAGAGGCTTGGACTATGAGCCCGCTTAGCAAACGAGGCTCGGGACAGGGTTGATGGTTATGGCATATCGTAGATCGGACATTGCTTTTCCAAGCTCCAGGCTAGAGAAGGGCCATTCCATATCAGCAGCTATGCTAGCTCGAAAATGACTGAAAGAACTTACATTAGGTCGTGACTTGAGAGTGAGGGTCAGGAATGGAAAAGGGAGAATGAGTAGGACAGGCTCGAGGTCAATTCTTTCGTTTAGGAGAGATCCCACCCCCTTCTTTAGCGCTTGTTCGTTCTATAAGACTTCCTTCTTGTTCTCGGTGAAGGAATCAGAGCTGCTATAGAATCAGCATCTTACTCTTTAACGGCAAGCGCAGCAACGAGAAGTTTTCATGTGCTGGAAAGCAGTCCTTCACAGATATGGGAGCTTACTCCGTTGTTGCTGGTTTAGTAAGCTAAGCATTTCCATCCTTTATGATTATGAAAAAGGAATGGATAGAGAGGAAGGCTCCAGGGTTTCTTTTTCTTGGTGTCAACATAGGAATGGGAGCAGTTTGAATGGATGCCCTTTTCCCTTGTTTGTTGAATCAGCCAAGTCAGTAGCCTTTCTTTTATACGGGATTGCCTGTTGACGCAAGGAATAAGGGCTACTAGTCTTTTCGGAAACTGCTGCTAAGATCCAAAGTTACATAGATTTCTCTCTTTTAGTGTGGGGGCATTAGTAAAATGCCTAAGCGGTCTTAGCTCCTTCTCTGGTCTTGCCGCCCTTGCCCCTCTTCTCTTTTCTCTTCTTTTAGAAGTTGTTTGTGATCGGAACTTCTTTCCCTTTGAACGACTCCGGTCCTATTTCATCTCTTGTCGTGGCTAGTCTCTTTGTAGTAGCAATAGCGGGAGGGGGGGAAATCTTTTGAAAGAAGAAACGATTTGGTCTCAATAAAAAAGCCTATGAAAAGAAAAGAAAATGGAATTGAAAGTTCCTTGCCTTAGACTTCGAGTTGACAGGGAGGAATGACAGAACTTTTGGCCTTACGAGACGCGGGCAACTTTGCTATTCAAAGGGATAGAAGTAAGAAAATGTTGGAAGAGATGGACTTGGGCCTGTTCTGGGTTCTATTAGTTAATAATTAGATTGTGCCAGGTCACTGAACTTAGAGTAGGAAATTCCAGTGAAAGCTTCATCCTAAGAAGACTAAAGAAGTGCAAGAACATCGGGCATTCCTATTCCGAAAAGGCTAGCTGTTGATTTCACTCAACCTCTCATCGGCTCACTCGCTGCCTTTGCCTTAAGTCTGAACCTTCACTCCGGAAGCTCCTTCGTTTTGTTTCAATAGAAGCTAGATTGCCGCCTTCAAGCCTAGAGAGCAAGAAGCTCTTCGTGGCAAAAGTCTTGCACGTCTTTGTACTAAGAGCGGATATGCATCATGTTGTGCTTCTAAACGGCAGCAAATCCTTCTCACTTTTTTATGCGAATTGAATACGCAGCTCTAAGACGAGGGAAGCGCTTAAAATCCCCTTTATTCATACATTGAATTTCGAGATAGCCAGATAGCAACGGTCTTCTTCTAGCTCCTCGAGGATTCTCTGTATTCTCTTCCGAACAGTGGATTTCCTCTTTCTATTAAGAAATTATAAAGAAAAGTCCCTCTGACGAGGAAAGAAGGGGCTTTTGATCGAGATGGGTAGAAGAAGCACTGCAAAAACTGTGGGAATTAGGAACTAACTTCGTTCTATTGCCTAGTGTCTGAGCTGACATTAAGGAATAGGCGAGATGCTTAAGAAAAAAAGAAAGTGTGTTTTCAGGTAGCTATGGAATTGCTGCTAGTAGACTGAAAGGCTATTCCCTCCCTAACCCTAAGGTAACCGCTACGCAACTCATTTTCTGGTCAAGCGGGGGAATCGAATCAACTCGAAATGGGCTTTTATTTATTTCTCATCATCTTAAACCAGCCGAAAGGCTTACGCCCTTGGGTACTTTACATAATCTGAAATGAGGGAACTCCTAATGCGAAGGTAGACTCTGGTCTTCTTATTCAAGTAGTTAACATTTCCCTTCGGTAAGCATTCCGTGGGCGAAGAGGGGATTTGCGCATCCAACAATAAGATAAATGGTCTTGCTTACCTTTTGTGATCTGCCAATTGCAATACATGGAAAAGGCTGACACAACCCATTTAAACAGCTCTTATATACGCGCTATTTCATGCACACTTGCAGCCACAGATCGTCTTCTCCTCCTTTCTTTTGAAGTTCAATGTCGGAAATCGTATTCTCAGCCTAGCTAAAACGAGGCAGCACTATTCACTTGAAGTAAGGTGTTCCTTGCTTGCATAAGCCTGATTTATATATGCGACCCCTTATGATTCACTTTAGAACTCATGCCCTAAGCCTGACCTTCGACGATGCTAGGTCTCGGGGTAAGCCCTTCGTCGCTGCGTTCCGATCGATAAAATCCTCCGAGTGACTGACGACTCGTGAGCTCGCAGGGCTCATAGGATGGGAAAAGCCCCTCTCTTCATTTCATTATTTCATTGACGGGTTTTCACGACGTAAACCAGTGGAAGCAAACGGGCAATCGGCTGCCTAAAGGACTCCATTTGTGGTTGAAGGCTAAGTTCATTCTTCAATATATCTCACTCTGCTATGCTAGAGGACTGAGCAACTTTACTTTATTACCAACCTCAGGTTCAACAACTATTGGGTAAAGCCTAAACCTTACTCCTTTCTTTCTATCGGAACTGGCAACAGATCTCTAGATCCGATGCAACTAGAAGTCAGTCGATTCTGTCTGAGAATGGTTTCAGTCCAAACCCTTTTTGTCGAGTGAAACTCCCCTTCTTAAGAGCTTATTTGGACAGACTCACTCCCTTACTTGTTGTCTTGTATTCCACTCGATTCCTTTGGAAAAAGAGTCAGAACTGATAGTTATCGCCTTCCCTTTTGACTGGACAAATTCAATAGCTGCTCCTAGCCCGATTCCAAGACCTGGACCTCTTTCAGGTTTGAAAGCAGCCCTTATTCCATCAACAGCTTAATCGATGGGACTTGTTTTCCTTCTTAAAGGAAGTTAGCCGGAGTTGGTAGAACTGACTGACTGAAGATAGAGAGAGATCACCTCCATTCTCTGAATAGTAACACAATAAAGCCAAAGATTTTATTCACTAGCATAGGAAACCTACTAAAGCCCAAGGTAAGGGAGGAGCGTCATGACTAGAGGTCGAAGAAGCTCCAACCCTGGCGATCTAAGTGAGGCGATGCCTTTGAAGTAGCGGACCTATAGGTGTGACTGAACTCGCCGATCAGGCGTATACTGATGAAAATAAGATTCTTATGAGAGAAAGCCTCCAATACATTCGTGCATTTTCTTACCTTGCCGTTTTCATACGCTTTTTGGTGGGAGCCTGAAGCTGAGACCTGGGAGAGGAGACCAGACTGAAGTAAGGCCTAACTTGAAACTATGTACCATATTTTGAGCAATCATAACTAATCACTATATGTTGATCTTGCCAAAAATCACTAGTGGAATAACAAGTACAAGTAATGGTTCACGCGCCTTCAAAAGCTTCTTCCCGAGTTTGGAGCATGAAGAGGTCTTGTGGATAGTTCTCAGGTTCGGGTACCAAGGAAACAGAGCAAGAAAACGTATGCGCATTCAAACTATTAGCTTCACTAACGCACACTGGCAAGAAGTCGGCCGGTGTTTGTTCACACCGCTCGGTGCTTGTTCACACAAGCTTCCGCAGTAGCTCAGCCGTTGCTTGTTCTGAATGAAAGTGAATACAGACACACCTTTCTTTAGTGCAGATTCGGGTTCATGATTGCGGATTGCACAGACTGACTTCTCCTAATGGCATATAGAAACGTGGTAGGGGAGGTTAGCTCAGGGAAGGAAGCTAAGTAAGGGCGAGCTACAACAAACACAAAGGAAAGGTCCGCTTCAGGATCATTTGAATAAAGCGAAGATACAGACGAAGCAGCTAAAGTCGAATCAGAATATTTCGCTGAAGCAGAAACGATAGGATCATAAGAATAAAAAGGCTATACGCCTATCTGTATTATGTAGAATAGCCCGTCCCTTGAGCGTGGAGCCCTTGCTCTTTCCCCCTTTCATTTTGGTCGATCTCTCTTGAACTGCACGCAGCTTTTCCCTATCCTCCTATAAGTACTCCACTGAGAGTAGGGAGCTCTAGTACTCGTAGTCTTACTCGTTATACTAGTTAGACTCACTTCAAGTATTCCATTCGTTCACTTCAAGCTCAAACATATACGTATCTTTTCGTTCAACTCCTTTCGTTTATTCCACTCGCTCTTTCCAGCTCTGAAAGCAAGGAGTATAGTATAGAACCGGCCAACACGCACTATCGGATCAGCCCCTTCCTTTTTCTTGGAACTGAAGCGGGAACTGGGAAGGTTGTCAGACAACTCTCTGAACTCTTACTTTTCTATATCGTGTGCAAGATATAGTGTATGACCTGCAACTGGGTACACTAGATGTTTTCCTTCATCCTTTGGGAATCAAGTCATTAAATGAATGAAAAGTGAAAAACTTGTAGATAAATGCTTTATACAGATGACGATAAGACTTTCCAATCAGTAGCTGGGCTAGGGCTTATTCTGATTCACTTGCTATGGCATTCGTAGCATCAATTCCTTGCATCCCTCCTATTAATAATGTAATAAGGCTCTGCCCACTCAGAGTGGACAGACTTTCGAGTTTTCCGCAGTTTATGCTAAATGTATGAAGGTTGCCCGTCGATTATTGTGGGATGCAATGGACTCTATTCAGAGGACTTTCCTCGCACGTGTAAGATTAGATTGGGGTTTCACTCCCTTACTACTCCTTTACAATAATTCTCCTAATATAAGAAGTATCTAACCTATCTAAACGCAAGCATGCATGAGTCAAATGAGGCAATTCAGAATGAAAGACATGCAAACCAGAAACGGATGAAGTCGCCCTTGCAAATAAGATGGCTAAGATACAGAATAGGGAACTCGCTCGCTTCGGAATCCCTTTCAAATAGGAGGACCCCTCTTTTGGGATAGACCGACCCCTACACGGGAACGATAGTGAAGCCAATCCGGGTAGGCGCACAGTCCTTATAGCATAGCAAACGTTACACTTATAGGCTCTTGAACCCTCGATTCGATTATTTTCTGAGAATGTTAAGCCAGGTATGTAAGCCATGTATCTGGGAGGAACAACAATAAAAGAAGGGCTTTCGGTTTTTGTCTTGCAGCTATTTTAAAAATATATATATAAGAATCCCTTTTTTAGATGAAATATTCTATATATGTCCAATCTCTAGTGGTGGTGGAACCAACCAAGATATATGTCGTCCGACCCGACCTCAGACTCTTTCTTCCTGACCTATTTGACTCTCTGGCCGTAGTTATTTAGGTGGTATTCCGAGGTCGAATTCCTCCCAGGAACACACGAAACAAAGATATGAACTGGGTAAATAGAAATGGAAATGAGATGTTTCTATTTCATCCAAATTAGTTGCTTTTTCTACATCCATATAATCTACTAAAATAAATCGGTATTGACCATATAATAAAAGCAGATCTTGGTCCATGGAGTCCCAAGAAGGTAAGAACTCCAACCTATCCAATGCTTCTTCGGCCAAATACGATATACAAATGGGACCTGCACTATGAGCAAGTTGTGCGAAAAACCGCTTCTTTTTTTCGGTTTTGAAACAACTTGGGTGAAATAGGGTTCTACCGGGAAACCATGGATTTTTTAGTTTTCGCCATTGGTTACTGGTTGAGCCACTAGAATGGAATGAGATAAGAATCTCTGGAGATCTTTCCTCTCCACTTACTCGTAATAGGCTTTTCTTCTGTAGAAGACTTCTTCCGAGGCATAATTGTCTGACACTACGTTCCTCGATCTTCAAAGAAAACTGACTCCTCTTACTCCTCTTTCTCCTTTTGGATAGGATCCTCCTTGGTCCCTTTTACATAACACTCTCGGCCAAATTGTCTTTCCCAAGCCCGACAGAGGCCGCCTTCTCTCAGGCCATCTTCTACTCTTCTGCTTCAGTCTCTAGTCTGACTCGAAGTATTTGTCAAAATACATATGAAATAGTGTTTCTATTTTACGAAATGGACCCAAATAGGCAGAAAGCGAAGCGATTTCCACTTCGTTTTTTGTCTCAATATCCAATTCCATAATAGAAAAATGTTGCGAAAAATATTTTAAATCTTCCTTGTTTTTCTCTTTCAAACAAGGAAACCTTTTAAATCCATCCTCAAAAGCGCAGTATCTCTGAAGATGCCCTTCGACTACGGCATGAAGACTTTTTAGTTTCTCTCCTTCCGAACCCGGGGCTGGGTCGTCCCCTTCGATTCGCGCACCGGGAATCTGCTCCAGACTGGAATTCTCTGGTGGAGGAATCGGGGTTGGCAGTTGACTAAACCACCTTTCACCCGACGGAGGAGAGTAAAACTGATTCACAGCACGAGTTAGGTCATCCGCGAACAGATACCCAAAGTGTAAGGTGACCTTTGCCAGAGCAAAACCCATGATAACTTTTCCAATATGGAATAAAAAGATTTCAAGTCTTTTTTTAATCTTATTTTCTAGTCATAAAATTCTTACAAGTATTACAAATGGAAGTAGACTAAAATGTTGAAATCCTAATTATGGCATAATTGTCTGACACTACGTTCCTCGATCTTCAAAGAAAACTGACTCCTCCTACTCCTCCTTCTCCTTTAGGATAGGATCCTCCTTGGTCCTTCTTTCACTAATGGTCTCACCATTTTCTAGTAGTAGTAGTTCACGCGAGGGACTTTTCTATCGCTTGCCCTTTCCTTTCACTCTCATTTGGTCTCTTTCTTCTAAATAATAAAGTGAAGCAAAGCGCATGGAAAAGAAGCAGCCAGCTGACTGACCCCTTCCACTCGGCCTTTCTTCGCTGTGTGAATAAGGTTTTAGTCTGTATGGGCATTCTGGGCAAGCCGCAATAAGTCGCTAGTCGAAGGTTTAGACTAATCGCAATTCATCACCATCTTGCCCGCCTCCAATTGATGACTGGCTATTATATAAGTGTTGACCTAAACCCCTGCGCAGGGGCTCGGCTCCCGAACCATACGTGAGCTGTCTCGTATGGCTCTTCCTAAGAACTTGAAGCCCGAAATAGAAAAAAATGCATTTACAAGAAAAAAAAAGACTTTTTGAAAAAGCCTTCGCCCGCCTATTCAACGGGGCTATTAGAGAAGCTGCTTCGTTCCTTGACTCCTTTTCTCAGTCAAGCTTCCTTGTTCCTTAGTGTAGTCTCGGTCCAAAGTTTAAGACTCTGTTCCTTATAGCCTAGTCTATATCCACAGTTGACGTGACTCTGTACCGACTCCTTTCCCTTGGTATAGTATACGGCTAAGTGACTTCATAACCTCAACCTACTTTTTTGCTTACTGTAGCATAGGCCTTCGTCAGGCTTTCGTCCCTTCGCCTATAGACGGCGGCTTGGCTTGGCAATCACTCATGACTTGGTATAGAGCCGTGTAGTCATCGGTTTTTCCACCAGAATGCCTATGAGATAGTGGTAGTGGTCGGCCTTTCGAATGCCTTCTTCCTTACTTTTCTGAGAAGCCCTTTACGACTATACTATAAAGGACAGGAGGGTGTTCACCTTTGGAAACTTAGCTACTTAAGTCCTTCTCAAAAAGTCAAAGTAAAGGCGAACGTCATTCTGTTCTACAGCTACAACACTATATATTTATTATTAATATTAAACATCGTAATAGTAGAACTACTTTCGTACTACTAAACAAGGAAACCTTCGGCCCCCTTTGTTTGAATAAACGCCGCTTATTTTAGTTTACATTCAAACCAAAGTAAACCAAGCCTAAGCGGTCAGGACATCTTGTTGATATTGATTGAGAAGTTTGATAGAGTTTAGCTGACTGAATCCATAAACCTAGAAAGTCGCCGTCCCTGGTACTTTTTTATTAGAATTTTACTCTATAGGTAGGTATCGGCGGGGCTTGCGTAATGTAGTTGTAGTTAAGGCTGAAGTAGCACTTTTTTATTTTAGATGATCTACTGAAGTACCAAAGGCGAATGGGGTTCCCAGGCCGGGACGTCTGGCAGAATGCTTGGCCTCCTGCGCTGGAAGTGAGACCCGAAGGGTGAGCTTATGGCGGTTAGCTTCTAGCACTAAATAATAGGCATTAGGCATTCTGAGCTAAAAGGAGGCAAGCAAATGAAAGGAGGCATTACGGGCCAACTACAAGAAAAGCAAAGATTCGTAGACTCGGTCAAGTCGCTTATAGAATACCGATGACTATTTTCCACTTAATAAGTGAAGGGGAGAGGGAAGCGAGGCTTAGCGAGCTTTATAAGGCCGACCACTACATAAGCCGCTGGTGGAGAAAGCTCGAAGAGCTTCCCTTCATTCATTAC
Source organism: Solanum stenotomum (assembly GCF_019186545.1). NCBI lineage: Eukaryota > Viridiplantae > Streptophyta > Magnoliopsida > Solanales > Solanaceae > Solanum > Solanum stenotomum. Next base: position 25,093,191 of record NC_064290.1, on the reverse strand, counting down.
TAAGCCAGGGTCCCAATTATCTGAGTCAGCCCGCGCTTTTTTGAAGAATCCTGCACCCATGGTCATATGGCCTGGCAGGCCTTCCCTTTCTGCCGGAGCTTCATGGGCGTTGCCCCGTTCCTCAATAAGATGTTTGGATGTAAGCTATACTCTGCGAGGAACCAAACAGGCGTATTGCCTTGCCTTGCCATTTGACCTCTTTTCCCGTGTGACTAGGAATGCTCAGAGACAACCTCTCAATTGTCACCGCCTGGCCTCTTTTGCTACCACGGTAGAACCTAGTGTGGTCATCACCAATCGTGTTCGAGCAATGAAGTTTACACTCATTCACATCGGTTCATCCTGCTATGCCCTGGGCCTTTTGCTCTTCTAACGTAAAAGGTGGCCGGCCATTCGTCAAGGCCCAGGAATCTGCTGGACATCTCAGCGGTGGGATTTGATACCTGCATCCTATCGAAGTTGCATTTTAGTGCTCCCCTAACATAAAGGGGGGCTTTTTCTAAGTGGATCGCTTCACGCAAGACATTTCTTAGGACCAACGGGTCACACGACAGGTGCACGATCTACTTTGCGCGTTCCATCCTTCAGCCTTTCGCCTATCGGCTTGGCAGGCAAGCTACCTTGATCCGTCTTCGGCTTCGATTCGTTACGCTCAGAAGCACCAACAAGCCCTAAAGTCTCTTGCCGCCTAAAACTCTGCCAAGAGAGCGCTGCATTACGTTTGATCCAATGTACCCACAGAATGTTATGCGTTCTCCACTTTTGGATCTCGCAAAGAGAGAACGTGTTTTTTCCTCTGACTTTCTCTCTCATTCGTGAAGCAAAAAAAGTGGGCTATGCCCCAGCTACCGCTATTCTTGGGAAACCAAAAGAGCTACCGAAGGAAAGGGATGCAGTCTCTCCCTTGGACTTTGGAGAGGAGAGGGCAGAGAAGAAAACGTCCTTCGCGTAAGTTTTTTTGCTTCATGCGTCCTTACTAGTAAAAAAAGGGCTATGGATTGCATTATGGTATATCCTATTAGGATTGAGGCTATTTGTGATTGGGCTAGTCCCACTTTAGTTATTGAGATTCGAAGCTTTGTTGGATTACCAGGCTACTACAAATGGTTTGTGTATTGTTATTCCACCCTTGTTGAAACTTTAACCTAATTGAGTCATCTTGATGTTCCATTTGAGTGGTTTGGCAATTGTCAGTTAAGGTTTCTAAAGCTCAAGAAGTTTCTTACCACCACTCCAATATTGACTCTTCCAGTTAAGGTCAAGGGCTTCACAGTGTATTGTGTTGCATATGTCTTTGGTTTAGGTCGTGTATTAATACATCGAGACAACTTAAGCATCCATTCAACTTAATCTGCATGAGCACAACTACCCCACTTAGTATTTGTAGTTAGCCTCAGTAGTTCTTGCGCTTAAGAACATAAGGCACTATATGTATATAGTTTGTTGTGAGATCTACAATGATCACACGAATCTTCAATACATAATGAGCCAGAGATACCTTAATTCGAGGCAACACTAGTAAATTGAGCTCTTAAAAGAGTACGACCTATCTATTCTCTATTATGCGGGAAAGGTGAATGTAGTAGCAAACACCTTGCCCAGTAAGTGGAACCACACCCCGTGGAAAGGGGTCGTGGGTCAAAACCCCAACTTAGGACATGCGGGCCGCCACCCACGGATGACCACCACGGCCCATGGGTCCACCAACGTCCCGTGGGTCGGGGTCTCGTGGGTGAGGCAGTCCACTCTTTTAAGTCGGCTAAGTTTTGGGGTTAGGGAATATTCTAGAATTAGTTAGTTAAAGTGGGGTCATTTTATTAGTTATTATGCCACCTATGTAAAGCTAATAGACCCCAAAATACATGGATCCTAGTCATTATTTAAATTCACCCAAAGAACCCAAATTCCCTCCAAGAAATTCTCTCTCTAGGAAGCAAAAAAGAAGAAGAGAAGCAAGCTAGGAAAAATTCCTCCATTGTTGCAAGCATAGTGAGGGATTTATAATCAAGGTATGATAGCTTATTCATCCTTGTATTCTTCAATCCATGGAGCCCCCTAGATTTCCCCCAATTGTGAAGATAAACTCCAATTCTAGCTAGGGTTTCTTCCTATGTTGTGGGTAGTGTTGAGTATAAATCCAATTGAGTGGATATTACTTGTTTATGATTATTTTAGTATTGAATCATGATATTATGATGAATTTATACATTTTCCATGGTTAACCCTAGTCAATTAATGGAATTGTTGTACTGTGGGTTTATGCCATGAAAGGTGAATTTGAGGATTTATAGATTGATCTTCTAAAATAGATGAATTGTATGGTAGTTTTTCATCAATATAAACATGTACACATGAATTGAAGTAGATTACAGTATAAATTATGGATCATGACTAGTAAAGCTTGAAGTTGAACCTTTATGATGATTTATGACTAGAATGAACAATGTGATTAGAATGACTTGAAACCTAGGTATGAAAGATGATGGTAAGAGGAAAAGCTTTGAGAGTAAGGATATTAGTAATGAGTGGTGATGGTTAGGGCTCTGAGAGTAGAGCTAAAATGATGAATTAAGAATGATCAAATGTATAAAGTGATAGAATCACTAGAAACATGGATTGGTTGTAAAGGACATCCCTCCAACGGTCATGAATTAAGTAAGAACTTAATAATCTATCTTGTGGGATGCATGCCTAGCACCGAGTGGATATTGAATTGAGATGGAAGCTTTTACCTAGTTGAGTCTGCTTCCAAGATGGGAACTCTCACAAGTGGATTCTGAGTTTCCCAAAGTATATCTCATGAGATGGAGTCCGTCACAAGTTGAGTCTGAGTTTCCTAGTAGAATCTTTGTATCCCATAACTATGTGCCTCATAGGAAAGTTAGTTAGAGGGTCCAAGTAAGCTAACAAACCGGTTCTACCCTAGGCAAGTAGACCAACCCTTCTTGGTGTGGGTAACATCGGAGGGGATCATATGAAAGCTCATGTGGTTCCATGTCGGTTAAGGTTGTATTCCCAATTAGTACAAGATTATTATGGAACTAAGACATATTTAAAGAAGTATCCTAAAGTGTTCCAACTTAATAATGAACTAAGACATGTTTGAGAAAGCATCTCGGGTGTTCAAACATAATGAACTAAGACATGCTTGAGGAAGCATCTCGAGTGTTCAAACATAATGAACTTAGACATGCTTGAGTAAGTATTTCATAGTGTTTGAAAGTAAATAAGAGGGGCTAGAATGTAGTTAAAGAAGCATCTCTTAGGGTTCCAATGTATAAAAAAAAGGGGGACAAGCCTCCAAATCAAAAGGTATGAGTATGAGGACCTAAAAGTGGTACATAGCATGGGTAGGATTATGGGGTCTTATTCATGCATTGCACAAGTATGACATAAGGTTACCAAAGAAAGTGTTCTCTTATATGATGTATGATTAGATAGAATTGTGCTATAGTTTCCTTCCTTGTTATGAATGACTAAAGGTGAGAGATTTCCTTGGTTATGAGAATCAAGCTAAGGATGATACCATAAGATGGTAAATATGATTATGATGACCAAACGGGATAGTTAGTATGAATGGGATTATGGGGTCTTATTCATGCATTGCACAAGTGTTCTTTGAGGTTACTTGAGAAGTAGTTATCTTATGATATGAAGGACTAAGAGTTGAATAATGCTTATATGATGCTTATGTTGGAGACTTTTCTTATGATTATGATATTATCTCTTATGCTTATAGTTTATGTTTCATGAAGTATCTCTTATGCTTATGGATTATGTCTTATGTTGACTAACCCTTATGTTATGTGCTTATGATGTTATGCTAGCTATCATATTTACTACTTTTGTACTAACACATACTCTTGCCTACATTCTCATCAAATGTAGAATTCGGTGATTGAGTTCCATTCTTGAAGATAGGTTTCTAGAAGTACAAGGAGTTGAAGACTTAGTGAGTCCTCATAGCTTTGAGGATAAAGCCACAATTTTCTTTTATGTCTTTTATTTTAATTTTTTGAGACTGTTGTATGAGTTTGTCCCAAGAGTTATTCAAAGTATTGTAGTAGATGGTTTGAGACAAAAGTGTAGTAAAACTTTCTCTTTGTTTTATAAAGACTTTGATTGTATGAAAAATGTTTTAAAATTCTGCACTTTTCTATTATCTTATGTTATGATATGCTAAGGGCTTGTATGAGACCCCTTTGGGGTCAAGTACACCATGTTACATCTAGGGTGTACCCCTGGGTCATGACAAACTTGGTAATCAGAGCACAAGGTTTAAAATGGTTCTAGGATTGTCTTAAACCACATCTAGTAGAGTCTTGTTCATAAATGTGAAGCGCACCAAATTTATGAATAGGAGGCTATTAGATGTTTTGAAAATCTCACTTCCTCATTCTCTAAGTCGTGTCATATAGTTTAACTCTATAAGGTCTCTCTCATATTCCTTATCTAATGGTCTTTAAGATATGACTACTCGAAAGGCTCATGCTACAAGGAATGAGGGAGAAAAGGTTGGTTATAATGCAATCATGGATATGTGACTAAATATACTTGATATGATAGACTTTGATGTTGTCTTTAGTATGAATGGGTTGCATTATGGTTATGTTTATTTGATGGTAGAACCTGACTAAGTCATGATGAGTTTTGGAGTATGTTGAAATATTTGATGAATAGGGTGTGTTAGTAATGCCTAGATGTGTTGAGTGAGTAGACTCCTCTAAGAAGGGTAGTAGTGTAATTCACCTTGGTTTAGAATCATATTGTGTGATGGATGTAAAAGCTTAGTGATGACTTGCTCCGACCTTAGAATTGAAAGAAGTGATGCTTAGAATAGTCTGTATAGGCTTACTCCCAAGGGGGAGATAATGTGCTTAGATAGCAAGGTCGTTGAGTGTCCTTGATGTTCATGAGTTAGGTTTCCTTGAAATTATCACCTTGAGAGGTGTAGCGAGTATGAGAAGTGTAGTCCCGGTTTGGTAGGCTCATATGAGATCTTGAGTGGTGTTGGTAAGGTTGCTTGTTAGCTACAGTTGCTTAATGAGAACCTCTTTACTTTAGAAATATCGGTAAGGATCTTAGACCGGCAAGTTAAGAAATAGAAGAGTAAGGAAGTTGCTTCCATGCAAGTGTTAAGGAGTGGCCTTTGAGTGAGGGGTTTAGGTGAGGGTGCTACTTGGGAGGCCAAGGGCCAATGAGAAGTCCCGACATCCTCATCTTTTTTCCTTGTATTCCTCCATTAGCATTGAGATCTTGAGATGATAATTTCCTCATTATTTGGTCTTTATGTGAAGTCAGGTGTGTATTAGATGTGGCCATGATTTCTTTATATGCATGTTCATGAAAAGTTTAGGTCTTGATAGAAATGACTTATATGCATTGTTTTACCTCATGTTGTAGCGTATTGAGTAGGGTTGCTTATTTGACTTCATGAGAAAAATTAATGAGCATGCCTTGGTTTGAGAATAAATTGAATATAATCTCCATGAGTGTATGTTGAGTATGTTTTCATTAGGAGATGGTAGTTCCTCCTTGAAAATGAGTAGATATAAAATTTCATGCATTTTGGGTTGGTAGATGTAGTTCCTACTCCCTTGTATTGCATTGAGTGTGTTTTTCTTAGAGTTGAAGTTTTCCTCCTTTGTGTATGTGCATGTAGATTAGTTTCATGCATTATGGGCTTCTAGTCTAGAGTCGTTTCCTTTAAGAAGTGTTTAGAATCGTCATTCGAGGACGAATGATCCCAAGGGGGATATATTGTAACACCCGGAAACTAGTAAGCTAAACTAGAGCCTTAAGTGAGGGTTCTAGAGTTTAATGTGAGGGTTAGAATTGTGAATTTGACTTCCCAAACTTAGAATGAAGGTTTTAGGGTTAAGGAGTCAAGGTACGAACCCCTAAGGACCAACCAAGGGTCCTTGAGGGGGACCCAAAATAGCCCTTAGAAACTGCCCAAAAATAGTCCACCTATGGATTTGACTCACGCCCAGTAGGTGGACCCATGCCCCATGGGAAATGGTCGTGGGTCAAGACCCCACCTTAGGACCTTTAGGCAACCACCCACGGATGACCAGCACAGCCCGTGGGTCCACCAACTGCCCGTGGGACAGTGTCTCGTGGGTGAGGAAGTCCACTCCTTTAAGTCGGTTAAGTTTTGGGGTGAGGGAATATTCTAGAATTAGTTAGTTAGCAAGTGGGGTCATTTTATATTTAATTAGGCAGACTATATAAAGCTAAGAGACCCCTAAATACATGGATCCTAGTCATTATTTCAATTCATCAAAAGCACCCAAATTCCCTCCAAGAAATTTTCTCTGTAGGAAACAAAGAAGAAGAAGAGAAACAAATTAGGGAGAATTCCTCCATTGTTGCAAGCATAGTGAGGGATTTATAATCAAGGTATGATAGCTTATGTATCCTTGGATTCTTCCATCCATGGAGCCCCCTAGATTTCCCCCAATTGTGAAGATAAACCCCTATTCTAGATAGGGTTTCTTTCTATGTTGTGGGTAGTGTCGAGTGTGAATCCAATTGAGTGGTTACTACTTGTTTATGATTTTTTTATTATTGAATAATGATATTATGATGAATTTATAAGTTTTCAATAGTTAACCCTAGTGTAACTGATAGAATTGTAGTAATGTGGGTTTATGCCATGAAAGGTGAAATTGAGGATTTATAGATTGATCTTCTAAAATAGATTAATTGTATGGTAATTGTTCATGAATATAAACATGTACACATGAATTGAAGTAGATTATATTATACATTATGGATCATGACTAGTAAAGCTTAAAGTTGAACTTTATGATGATTTATGACTAGAATCACCACCCAATGATGAAGAATGTGATTAGAATGCCTTGAAACCTAGGTATGAAAGATGATGGTAAGAGGTAAAGCTTTGAGAGTAAAGCTAGTAGTCGTAATTTTTGATGGTTAGGGCATTGAGAGTAAAGCTAAAATGATGAATTAAGAATGATGAAATGTATAAAGTTATAGAATCACTAGAAACATGGATTGGTTGTCAAGGACATCCCTCCAAGGGTCATGAATTAAGTAAGAACTTAATAAGATATCTTGTGGCATGTATGCCTAGCATCGAGTGCATATTGAATTGAGATGGAAGATTTTACCTAGTTGAGTCCGGCTTCCAAGATAGGAACTCTCACAAGTGGAGTGCAAGCTTCCTAAACTATATCTCATGGGATGAAGTCCCTCACAAGTTGAGTCTGCATCTCGAGTGTTCAAACATAATGAACTAAGACATGCTTGAGGAAGCATCTCGAGTGTTCAGACATAATTAACTTATACATGCTTGAGTAAGTATTTCATAGTGTTCGAAAGTAAAGAAGAGGGGCTAGGATGTGCTTAGAGAAGTATCTCCTAGGGTTCCAATGTCTAAAAAAAAAGGGGACTAGCCTCCAAATCAAGAAGTATGATTATGAGGACTTAAAAGTGGTACTTAGCATGGGTATGATTATGGGGTCTTATTCATGCATCGCACAAGTAGGACTTAAGGTTACCAAATAAAGTGTTCTCTTATATGATGTATGTTTATATAAGATTGTGTTATAGTTGCCTTCCTTCGTATGAATGAATAAAGGTGAGAGATTTCCTTGGTTATGAGAATTAATCTAAGGATGATACCATAAGATGGTAAATATGATTATGATGACCAAAGGGGATACTTAGTATGAATGGGATTATGGGGTCTTATTCATGCATTGCACAAGTGTTCTTTGAGGTTACTTGAGAAGTAGTTCTCTTATGATATGAAGGACTAAGGGTTGAATAATGCTTATATGATCCTTATGTTGGAGACTTTGCTTATGATTATGATATTGTCTCTTAGGCTTATGTTTATGTTTCATGAAGTATCTCTTATGCTTATGGATTCTGTCTTATATTGACTAACCCTTGTCTTATGCTCTTATGATGTTATGCTAGCTAACATATTTAGTACATTTTGTACTAACACATACTTTGCCTACATTCTCATCAAATGTAGGGTTCGGTGATTGAGTTCCATTCTTGAAGATCGGTTTCTAGAAATGCAAGGAGTTGAAGACTTGGTGAGTCCTCATAGCTTCGAGCATAAAGCCACTATTTCCTTTTATGTCATTTATTTTCATGTTTTGAGACTATTGTATGGGCTTTATCCCAAGAGTTATTCAAAGTATTGTAGTAGATTGTTTGAAACAAAAGTGTAGTAAGACTTCCACTTCCTTTTTTAAAGACTATAATTGTATGAAAAAAATTTTAAGATTCCGCACTTTTCTATTATCTTATGTTATGATATGCTAAGGGTCTGTATGCGACCCCTTCGGGGTCAAGTACACCATGTTACATCTAGGGTGTACCCCTGGGTTTTGACATTCTTTGAGATTTAATGTTTGAGAGTGGTGTTGGTCAGGTTACCTTAAATATTAGATGGCATGTTAAAATTTATGGTTGTACCTGTGTTCTGAATGTTGGGTTATTTATTGAGTTCATCCTTTATGAGGCCAATAATTCTAGATATTTTATCCATCCGAGTATCATAAGATGTATCACGATTTAAGGCAGCATTATCAGTTGAGAGGAAGGAGGAAAGATGTTGAAGACTATGTGTCATGTTGCATGTGTTGCCTGCAAGTGAAGGTCGTGCACTTAAGGCCTTGAGGCAAATTTCAGAGATTACCCATTCCAGAGTTGAAGTGGAATCACATAACCATGATTTTTTTATTTGTTTACCTTAGATATCTAGAGATGATGACAACATCTGAGTCATGATTTATTAATTGACCAAGTCAATGCACTTCCTTCTCATTCGACCTCCATTTAACATCAAGAGGTTGGCTAATATCTATATTTAGGAGGTGGTTCGTCTGTGTCACACCCCGAGTCTACCCCCTTGACATAAACACGGGACTTAGGATCATGAGTGACCCTAAGATAACCCTGAGTTGGCATATCATAAGCATACTAGATAAACTGAAGTAAGAATATCTATGCGGAACCTTAAATCATGAATTAAACTAAAATGATAGGGGATACCCAATCTAAGTCTAAATATATAAATTTTACTAAGAGTTCAATAACAACTGAAAGATCAAACTCAAATCTAAAACTGAATCTAACTAGATCTGAATAAAAGACTCTAACTGACTAGAGATGTTGGGACATGCCCCAACTAACTCTAGCAAAACCGAAACTAAAAAGACTAAAAATAAAAGAAAACATTTTATTATCTTGGAAAATGAGGACTCACCACTGATGTTGTTGAACTAGAGATCGGGATCTGACATATGCATGATCTGAATGCTGAGGACATGAACCTACATCATGAGAAGATGTAGTGCAAAGTATGTGTCAGTACTTGAAAGGTAATGAGCATGCAGGATAGAATAAAGCTGAACAACATATACATAACTGAAATAAAGCATACTGAGCAATGATATAAGATGAACTTGATGAATATACTGAACATGAACTAAACTAAATGCAATGACCAAGTACATAACACGCTGAAACTGGATACTGAAATATAACTGGTAACCTGGTCAATGCACTAAAATCTGACTGTGGGAGCTACTAATTACTGACATAAAATCATGTGAGCTAAATGTGGAGTCCTATGTATAAGCCCCATCGAGAGGACCCAATATACCTTGCCAAGGGTGTAAAGGCATGATTGGCGTGATCACTAAATATGATGCCCACAGAGGGGACTTAACCTACGGGGGAACGTAGTTCTGGGACTATGTGGGTGGCTGACCCTAGTCCACTTGGTATTAAGCCTACTCCCAACTAGAATGTATACAATACAACATAATTGAATATTAACTGGACAGCTCAAGATTCTGACATGCTAACTAAAAATGCAACATTAAGTACTGATAATGAAACATTTGAAAATTGTTGCATGTATATCTATATAAACTGGCCTAGCAAGTGTATTTCATGAACTAAATGAATCTACACAACTAGGGTTCTGAATTTCATGCAATAATTAATCAACATAGTTACGAAAATGTAATATTCTGATTAGGATTAATCTAATAGCTAAATCACAGGAATAATCTGAAGTTCTAGAAACCCTAAGTCTAAACATAATGAAAGAAATCAAGAATTTGATTGAATTATAGGGACCTAATGGGTGAAACGAACCCACTAGTGAAATCCCACATACTTAGTGACGAAATTCACGGAGAAATCTTTTGATTTCAAGGCTGGAACAAAGGGAAACTTGTCGCGTTCTTGAAGAGGGTTTGGTCGACTATTTTTTCTCCTTTTTCTTTGGTTTGATCCATTTTTCGGAGGATGAATTGGTTACGGTAAGTTTTGATCAAGTTACTAGACTAAAACTGACCAAAAAACGTATTCCAAGGGTTAAACGACGTAGTTTAGATGTCCAACGCATAGGGAAAAGACCAAACGACCCCTGACTTAAAAACTATCGATGACAATCGACGGACCTGAGCGATGGACCGTCGACTGGCCTACGGTCCATCCTGGTCAGTCGTCGACTGTCTTCAAACGGTGGCTTCTAAGGGGTATGAATCACGGACCTGGACCACGGATCGTGGTCCCACCTACGGTCTATAGGTCCTTGCGTGGGTTGACCCTTAGCTGAGATTTTCTGGGTTTGTTGGGAGGGGCTGCAGGTGGCCAACCAAAGACCCCACCTATGGTTCGTGGGTCAACCTGCGGTCTGTAGGTGGTCCCATTTGTGGTACCTGCAACTTCTGAAATTTTGCATTTTAGGTTTTCTAGAATATGGGTATTACAGTCTTCATGGTGTGCTTATGTCTATTATCTCATAATGGGGTTCTCAGTTCATTTCTAGCTTTTGGATGACATTTTTGGAGAAGTTGGGTACTCTTGTTGACCTTAGCATAACATTCCACCCATAGACTAATGAGAAGTTGGGGCGTACAATTTAGGTTCTTGAGAAAATGTTGTAGGCCTGTGTTTTAGAGTTTGACGTTCATTTGGACCATTTCTTACCTTTGGTGGAGTTTGCATACAATAACATCTATCACTCTAGAATTCAAATGGCCTTGTTAGACACATTATAGGTTTGGTGTTGCCGCTCTCTGGTTTGTTGGTTTGATCTACAAACCTAGGTCATGCGGTACTGATTTTCTTCATTAGGTCTTAAATCAATTGATTTGGTTGATTTGGAGAACCATATTATCTTTGTAGAGGATATAATTTCTATTTTAGACATAGATATGCGGCGGTCGCGTTTGAGATACATTTCTATTCTGAAGGTCTGTTGAAGGGATCATCTAGTTGAGGAGGCTACCTAGTTGACGGAGCATTAGATGTGATAGTAGTTTGTTGGCTTGTTAGAGACTTTAGATACTTCTTGACTCTTACTTTCGCAGTTGAAATTCCTTTTAAGAACTGGTTAGTGTAATGACCCTTAAGGTCCTTGTTGTGATAATATTGGTTTTCTTCTCTTAGAGAGTTCCATAGTGACTCCAAGTAATTTATGACTTGCCTGGACTAACAACTCGGGCACTTGGCCGTTCGTTTGCTTTTTATGTAGCCTTTTGTGTTTTGGAGCTAATGAAAGTTGAACAAATGAGTTCGGTCAACAGATTAGTAAGATTAACTCATAGTGAAATTCTTATGGTTCCATTAGCTTTGGAATGTCGAGTTTGATCTAGAACAATTTCGTGCGGAGCCCGAGGCTTCTCGACTAGTTTCAAATCTCTTTTTGGAATTTGGCTAAAATGGAGTTTGGTATGTGACCCACTTTTGTTCATGGTTTGGGTAGTAGAATTTGTTACTTTTGATTGTTAAAATACATAAGGAAGGGTTCCACTTAAAAGCGTTAGGTTTGATTATAAAGTGTTAGGTTTGTCATGGGTTGTTGGTCAAATGATAAGATTGGTAAGTGAGTCAGCGAAAGGACAAGAATTTGGTGTATTGAAGAGGTCAAGGTATTTAGAATTTGCATCATGGGAAGAATATAAGAAATGTGAAAGAATTAGAACTCTTGTATAGACCCTAGGTTAGGAGTTGAAGGTTGTATGGAATTTTCGTCTTTAAGTTCAGATATTACTTTGAGATGTGAACTGGTTCGGCACATACTTACTAGGGGTTCATTAGCGACTTTTATGAAGAATGTGTTTTGGTTTGGGTGATAAACAATGATGTGTGAAAGATTCTATGTTGTTATGTGGGGATAGATTGTTCAAATTATGGTAAGTGACTTATCGATACACAATGGTATGAACCTACAGTTCTACATGGTTATTGATGATTTTGAGGAGATTGAAACTACTCTATTAAATGGGAGTACACAGCGTGTTGTGATGCCTTACATCCAAACATAATGGTAAATAGAGATTGTGCCATTGTATATATAATTATTGGTGTGTCCAAGAATATCCCTAAGTTTTTGTAGGGGTATATAACGGTTTGATTGATAGTTAAAACTTGGTATGTCAAAGATTACTTGGAGTAAACTCTGGGTGATTCAATAGCTTTATCTAGATCGAAAGATACTACCAGATTTGGAATTAGTGTTGTCAATGTTGACTGTTACTCGTATCTATCATGGAATGCATGCATGGAAAGAGAGGGAGCCATAGTTCAATATTTTTGGAGGCGACAATGTGTTTACTAAGAAGATATTGCTACTAGTGACTATTTGAAAGCAAGGTAAAAGGGCAGTGTGGTTATGATGTTTTGTTAGTATTAAGAGTTTTGGCTTCAATTGAATACTGTGAGGAGTATGTGGGGTTTAATAAATCGAGTATGTGAAATATTGTAATGGGGACCTGACTGGTTCACTGTGGGTAGCTAAAAATCAAAGAGATGGAGTCAGATGAATGTAAATGTTTTATATAGGCACTATAGAAGGATTATATTACGTTATTTTACCTTGGATCCATACATTCTTATGTGACCACCTACTTCGCTTTGGACATGGTTTAGAGGCTGATTCACTGCCTATGCACTTGCATGTTTTTACTTTTATGGGTGAGTCAATAGTTGTGGATCGGGTGTACCGATCCTACGATGCCCAATTTGTAGGATAGGATGCGTGGATAGACTTGGTCATTTAGATATGGAAAATTTTGTATTACCCTCAGACAATGATTTTATATTGTAGCTCTACATGTTTTACTTTTCTTATGAGAATTTATAGAAGATCTCTAATGAATATTTTAAGTTGTCCGGCAGTTTTAATATTTATCTTGTCGTCGAGGTCAAGTTCTGGCTATGTGTGAATGAATTTGGGGACCATTAACTATAGTTCTAACTTCTAACATTCTTAAAGGTGGTCTACAATCACAACTACTGATGTAGTATTTCGACAATGTTGTTCGAGGTTCTATATGCTTTGGTGTATTACTTAGTAGGTACTCAATTGATCAATTTCGTCCTTGGGTTAAATAAGTTTGATTCCCTTGAAGTGTCGCCGATGTATAAAGATAAGGCTTATATAACTTATGTTTGCGGAATTATTATGTTGTGAGAAGGGAATCTTGATAAGATTTGTGATGGTTTTTGAATTATGAGTGTGTGGTGGTTTTTTCAAGTTCCCTTCTGGTTGTAGCTAGTAATAATTTAAAAATTTATCATGGTTATGTGAGAGGAGATTCATCTTGGTAGTTGTGTTATGATTCATAAGGTTCCTGTTCAGATTAGGTTCGTGGGTCAGTCTGTGGCTTGGAAATCACTCCTGATTTGTAGAACCGCAAAAGTTTGATTCAAAAGTTCAATTCCTAATATTTGATCTTCATGAATGGTCTTAAGGAGGATCTAACTTGGAAAGATGAACAACGACTTTGGAAGATCATAACTTAGGCTTTTGTAACGTCGGTTATTCTTCATTCTTCTTCTTCATGTTCAAGGACAAACATGAATTTTAGTGGTGGATAATGTAATAATCTTGAGGGTCATTTTTGAAATTTTTTATTTAATTTACTATTTTAACCCTCTCGATAATTGCCTCGAGTCAATTCTGATTAGTTTGTGAATTTTTTTCAGAATTTGAACTATTCATGTAACTATAGTAATTAATGAATGGATTATTTTTTGATAATTAATTTAATTTGTGGTTAAGGACCAAGTCGATAATTTAATTAATACCCTACACCATTTAACCCATGTAAAAAAAAATAGAGTTAAATGTGATTGATACTATTTCTGAGTCTAGCACAAAAGAATAAAAACAATTGCAGCTAAAATCTTCAACTGAAGGAAAAGAGGAGAACATTAAGCGACATCAAAACATGGATCCCTTTCCTCCATGGAGTTCCCAAATTCTCCAATTTATATAGATAGAATTCCCCAATTGAGTTAGGGTTTTGTTCCATGATATGGGTTCTTATAATTATTGATCTAATTGATTGATTTATGATTTTTTTTATGCATGGATTGAGTTAATCTTATGGTTTTATGGTGATCCCCCGTGAACCCATGCAATTCCCATGTTTTCCAAGTTATGATCATATAATGTGGATTTTGAATTATGAAGGAAGAGTTTATGAAATTAAGCATGTTTTCATGAAATTGATGTAAATGTTTTAAGGATACTTTGAGAGTGAAGTATCAATGTTGTCATTTGTTGTATTGTGAAAGGATTGCTCATATACACATGAAAGAATGATTTGTGAAAGGACATTCTCACATAAAGGATTCTTAGGATTGAAAGGTTTTCTCAACTACACTGGGAATCAAAGATTTAAGGAGCTATTCTAGTGAATCCTAGTTTAGATTAGTTATTGAAGGATACTTTTCCATGGATGATACATGACTTAGCTTAGATTGGCAAGATGACGTGCCCTTCCATGGATAATAGATACAACTATGCATAAATGACTATTTCGTTGGAATTACTCTTAGCACCAAGCGGATATTGAGATGGAAGTTGTCCCGTTAGTAGAGGCCGGATTTCTAGAAGCAATCCCATGGTCCCTAATTACGTGCCCCATAGGATTTGTCTCAGATAGATATTATCTTGTGGATCCACCAAAGCTAGAAGTACATGGTCCTTACCTTGGCAAGTAGGACAACCCTTTTCAGTGTGGGAGACACCGAATTCCATGTTTATAGCTCACATGGTCTCTATGTCGGTTAAAAGGCAATTTTCCCACAATAATGAATTAAGGTTACTTTTTTAAGTATCTCTTGAACATTTTAATGATTTTAGCTTGCATTGACCATGTTCTATGTCTTATGTTTCCTAACTTCTAAATTGATGTTTTGGCTTGGTCATTGCATGTTATGAAAATGTTCCTTTTTAGCATGATTTAAATGTTTTTATGCATGACTATCATACTTGGTACATATTTGTACTAACGCATACTCTTGCCTACATTTCCCAAAATGTAGGGTCCGACTGTCCGGGTTCCCAGTTTCATGGCTAGAGTTCTTTGAGGAGATTCCGAGCTTTGGTGAGTCCTTATGCTTCGAGGATGGATTTTCAGTGTTATAAATTTCTTTCCTTACTTTTAGTTTTGAAACATGATGTACGGGCTACATCCAGATTCATTATTATGTACTAGATGGCTTGAGACGGTGTTTAGATTTCCGCTTTATTCTATAAAACTTTGATATATTCAAATTGTCTTTTAAATCTCCTTACTCTATTTCTTGTATGATGAAATCTAAGTGACTTGTATGGGGCCTCTCGGGGTCTTACACGCCATGTTACGCCTAGGGGCTACTTTGGGTCGTGGCAGTGTCCTAAATTGTGGGGTAAACACTTCTAACCCAACTATCGACAACCAACGCTCCTTTAGAATAGTTTGCTCCCCTAATGTTTTTAGCTTGCTGAGGGCCCTTATATCTATAAATGGGATCACCCTCGAAGCAACATTTATGGTAGGGTATTAAGGCAACTTGGAGTAGCTTGCACTCCTCCTTCCGTGTAGAGCCTTTTTCACAACAGTATGTGCCGGTGGATTCTCAATTGCATTTCTTCGCTATTTAGAGTTAGAGGGTCAAGATGTGTTCTCATCAGCTAGTACCCTTTTCTTCCTGATGTCATCCTCCGCAACCTTCTTTTTCTTTTCACTCACAAGCATAGAGGTGCGGGATGACTTGTTTCTTCCATGTATGCTTATTAATAAACACCCCATTTTACCTTCAAAGAAGAGGTAGAGGAGTGAAGTAAGAGTCGGAATTAGTTGAAACAACCCTTGAAGAAATTGGGACTTTATCTTTGGAAATTTCTTGTAAAGCACAACATTTCAAAACAAACATCGAATAAAGGTTAGTTCAAAATTGCACAAATAAGCACAATTGAATCAAGTTTGTTGAGTCTCGCCGAATGGGTAGGTGATTCGCCTAACAGGTTAGGCAAACTCATATGATCTCGCCAAAGTTGAGAGGACCAAAAATAATTTTACTCAGGTATGAAAGGTGAAGTAAACTCCAACTTGGTGATTCACCGAGATGGTTTGGCGAGCAAAGACAAGCCCGCTGAAAGTGACATTACAAAACAGTTCAAGGCCAAGCATAAAGGGCGATGACATCTCCACTCAGCAATTCACGGAGATTGTTCATCGAACTAAGACAAGACCCTCAAAAAAGATATTACTAAGGTCACAATATCTAAATTAAACAGGTGATGTTGGACTTACTCGTTGATTCGCCTAATCACAATAGCGGACTAAGACATGTTTGTCAAACATGTAATTTTAGTCCAATACCAATTTTTTAAAATTAAACACCAAAATGCAACACTACACAACACCCAAATATTTTAACAAGATACCCATATGCCAATTTTACCCCTAGGTACTCAGATTTCCCAAAACTCAACAAAGTTTTGCCAAATCGACGATTTGTCCTTAAGTAAGATGTCACCCGATATATCATTGGACAAATACAAGCCTAATGGACAACAATGGACTAATCAGACTTCACCCTGATAAAGTTTTAAAAAAAAACTATTCATCAATCCATTTTCAACTAACAACGTCCCTCAGAATCAATTTTTGCAATTTTGGTTAAAAAATTAATAATCCTATTCCATGGGAAATAATCAATCGACTAAATTAATGCAACCCACATGATTTACACATTAAATTAGCAATATCAACAATTAACCCAACAATATGCACCAATTTAAAGCAAAAATAATAAGGGTAATTTTGAAAACAAACCTTAAAAATTAAGGACACACAAAACACATGTTATTGAACGCAATAAAATGATCTTGGGTGGCCTCCCAAGAATCACCTTGTCTGACGTCGTGGCATGACGTAATTCTTACTCATCATACATCATTCATGGGGTTGACGAATGTTATCACTAGGCAATGTTCCTTTTTGCCTTGGATTTAAATGAGTAGTGATTTAACACATTTGAGTTTCTAGTTCCTTAATTAACATTGTGTGGGAAGAACCCATTTTAGTTAATGTGGAAAAATAATTTTTCAATTCTTTCAACATAATGTCGGACCCTTCAACCATGTCAAATATTCTGGTCAACATATCATCAGTTCAAGTCCCTTCCGGTTCAACTTGCTCTTTTGATTTGGGACAATCATGAAGTTGTATGTATCAATCTTTGTAAGCTTCACAATCTCTCCAATTACCTCCTCTATCTCACCAATCTCTCCAAAAATTATCCATTTCCTTAGTCCAACCTTGGTTCCTACCTAATCTAGGATAGTTTAGATGAGAACCCCCCATTTGGTTCCCTGTGTATTGAACTTCTTCATTGTATAGCGTGTCAAACTTGGCATCCTCCGGGCAATGCCCAGTTCTCGTACCAACTGTGTTTACCGATTTGAATCCATCATTTATGACATATTTGGATAAAAAGTCTAGTTGGGTCATCATCTTGGTCGTATTATTATCACGCTCTTGGTTCTTCTCTATATATTCCTTGCTCATACCCAACTGTAGAGACGATACTTGATCATTCCTAGTATGACATCTCGGTTTATTTTGGTCCTATCATCAACCAACATTTTTGTCATATCAAATGATTTCACATTAGCCCTCTTTGAATGAGTTTGTCAGCAAACCCTTTGTTTAATAAATCCTAGCTATAATATAAATATTGCAGCAACAAGTTTTCTGGAATATAATGTGTTGGGCAATATAACCCAAACTTTTGAAATCGTAACCAAGTTTCATCGAGAGGCTCACGTTCAACTCTCTTGAAATTCTAGATGCAATTTCTAAGTTTCACCATCATATAAGAAGGGGAAAATCTTTCAAGGAACACTTTTGTTAGTTCCTGCCATGAAGTTGATGAATTTTTTGGTTGTTCTGTCAGCCACCTGATTGATTCTCCTTATAAGGATAAAGGAAACAACCTCAAGCGTATGGATTCTTTTGAGACATTCATAAAAATGAAAGATCCACAAAATTCCGGAGATGTTCATTGGGGTTTTGATGAGAAAAACCTTCAAACATCCATCTCATCTGGAGCAATTTCAAGATAGTTCCGATTACATGAAACATAGGTCTCCCAGTAGTAGGAGGTTACCAAATTGCTCATATACTTTTGACTATATTAACATCCATGTCTTTCACATCTCCCATGTTATCATTCTCCCCACAGTGACTAGTGTTGAGATACTCGCAGTAGTCTGTTATCAATACTTATCAGGTTGTTAGAGTAGATTTAGTTCAAATCATTTCATTCAACCTTTTCCACAAGATTAGATTAAGTTGTTAAAGTAGTTCCTTAGATTTAGTCTAGTTAGTTATATATTAAGTTGTTAGAGTAGTTGTCACGACCCAGGAGCACCCCCTAGTCGTAACCGGCGTACTCGACCTCGAAGAGGTATAATACAAGCCTCTTAGCATTCATTCATCGCATAGACACTAAAACCATAAGGAATTAAAAACTTTCTTTACCAAGAAAACATTTCATAAAAAAAAATAGCAAGCGGAAGACTTTCTAGACTTTATACATGATGTCTCAAAACCATCTAATACTTTAGAGTACAAAATTCGGGACCAATCCCATACACAACCTAAACAATACTAAAAAGACATAAAAGAACATATAGGGTATTGTCCTCGAATATATGAGGACTCACCAAGTCTTCATCTTCAACACTTAGAAACCTATCAAATAGCCATGACATGTCATCATCTCCAAATCCCTACACTTTAGTCCATAAAGGGAAAGAAAGGGGTTAGCACAATTAAGTACTAAGTATGGAGACCATGCAAAAACATGCCAAAAAGGACATTTTCAAGAAAGTAAATGCTTTCATATCATTTGATAAAACCTTTCCTTTACAAGTATAAGAGACATAATACAAGTCAACATTAACATGTAAGACCATAGCCAACCATACATATACTCAACATATGTCCATATACAACCCATGCTTAACTTTAAAAGAACACATGTCATTTCATTACCATAGGAGCTCTACCTAATATAATCTTAAGACACACTTGAGTGAGATAAGAAGTGACCACCCATACAACCTCTTCAAGCACACTTAAGTGTTCCCCAAGATTACCTTAGATAAGGACATTTCCTTCATAACCTAACATCAATAGACCAACATTCTTTAAGAAACCATTTTGGAGACATTCATGTATTTAGAGGACTTTCATACATTAGCCATTAAGGCTTAGGGAACTCACTTTAGCATCTTTAAAGCCTACTCGTGCCATGTGTAGATAACATCCCATACTACCACCTACACGTTGTAGAACCTATCCAATAACTAGAGTGCACATCCCACATGATGGGAATAGGCATTAACCGACATAGACCATGCGAGCTAGACATGGAATCCGGTGTCATAAAACCCTACACCGTGGAAGGTGTTCTACTTGCCAAGGGTAGAACTAGGACACATCCCATGTAGGCACATGGTTTAGGGGATATCCAAAGATGTTCATTGTACTCTTGCCTCATACT